>NC_142814.1:48311429-48611429 GCF_049724085.1 Artemia sp. Qi Xiang Cuo
AACCAACCTGTCCGTCAATAATGAAAAATTTCACTTCAAAGTTACAATACTTTGGCGAATAATGACAAGTTGTCTGTTAGAAGTAAAAAGTTTTGTGGCAATGATACCAAATTGGTTTTTAGAAGTAACAATTTTTTAGTTATGACAACAAGTTTTCTGCCAGAAGTAGCAGGATTTCCTTAACACGAACAAATTTTCTCTTCGAAGTATAAACATTTTCCATTAATACGAACAAACTTTTCCTTAACACATTCAAATTTCTCTTAGAAGTAAAATATATTTTCTTAACATTTTCCCTTTAATACTAACAAACTTTTCCTTAACACATTCAAATTTCTCTTCAAAGTATAAACATTTTCCATTAATACGAACAAACTTTTACTTAACACATTCAAATTTCTCTTAGAAGTAAAAAATATTTTCTTAACATTTTCCCTTTAATACTAACAAACTTTTCCTTAACACATTAAAATTTCTCTTCGAAGTATAAACATTTTCCATTAATACTAACAAACTTTTCCTTAACACATTCAAATTTCTCTTCGAAGTAAAAACATTTTCCATTAATACTAACAAACTTTTCCTTAACACATTCAAATTTCTCTTAGAAGAAAAAGATATTTTCTTAACATTTTCCCTGTAATACTAACGAACTTTTCCTTAACACATTCAAATTTCTCTTCGAAGTATAAACATTTTCCATTAATACGAACAAACTTTTCCTTAACACATTCAAATTTCTCTTAGAAGAAAAAGATATTTTCTTAACATTTACCCTTTAATACTAACGAACTTTTCCTTAACACATTCAAATTTCTCTTCGAGGTATAAACATTTTCCTTTAATACGAACAAACTTTTCCTTAACACATTCAAATTTCTCTTCAAAGTATAAACTTTTTCCATTAATACGAACAAACTTTTCCTTAACACATTCCAATTTCTCTTAGAAGTAAAAAATATTTTCTTAACATTTACCCTTTAATACTAACAAACTTTTCCTTAACACATTTAAATTTCTCTTCGAAGTATAAACATTTTCCATTAATACTAACAAACTTTTCCTTAACACAGTCAAATTCGTTATGGCAACAAGTTTTCTGCCAGAAGTAGCAATATTTCCTTAACACGAACAAATTTCCTCAACGGAGTAACAACATTGTCCCTAATACTAAAAAACTTTTACTTAACACACTCAAATTTCTCTTAGAAGTAACAGGTATTTTCTTAACAGTAACAATTTTCGTCTAATAGCACCAAGTTTTCCGTCAATGATAATAAATTTCTCTTGAAAGAAACATTATTTTCACTGATAACCAGTTATCAGTTAGAAGTAACAAGTTTGCTGTCAATGATACCAATTTTTTTTTTCAAGTAACGATTTTTTCGTTATTATAACAAGTTTTCTGTCAGAAGTAGCAAGTTTTCTTTAACACTAACAAACTTTCTCTTTGAAGCATCAATATTTTACATTAATACTAACAAACTTTCACTTAACACGTTCAAATTTCTCTTAGAGGTAATAGATATTTTCTTAACAGTAACAAGTTTTTTCTAACAAAACCAACCTGTCCGTCAATAATAAAAAATTTCACTTAAAAGTTGCAATTTTTTGGCGAATAATAAAAAGTTATCTATTAGAAGTAACAAGTTTTCTGTCAATGATACCAAATTTTTCTTAGAAGTAACAATTTTTTCTTACGATAGCAAGTTTTTTGACAGAATTAACAAGATTTTTTTAACACTATCGAATTTTCTTTTCGAAGTATTAACATTTTCAATATTAATACTAACAAACTTTTACTTAACACGCTCAATTTTCTCTTAGAAGTAATAGGTTTTTTCTTAACAGTAACATATTTTTCTAAAAGCTCAAACCTTTCCGCCAATGATAATAAATTTCTCTTAAAAGAAAATTTTTTTGTCATTGATAACCATTTATCTGTTAGAAGTAATAAGTTTTCTGTCAAAGATACAAAATTTTACATAGAAGTAACAATTTTTTCATCATGATAACAAGTTTTCTGCCAGAAGTAGAAAGTTTTCCTTAACAGTAATAAATTTCCTCATCGGAGTAACAATTTCTTCCCTAATACTAACAAACTTTTACTTAACACACTCAAATTTCTCTTAGAAGTAATAGATATTTTCTTAACAGTAACAAATTTTTTCTAATAACACCAACCTTTCCGTCAAGGATAATAAATTTTTCTTAAAGTAAACAATTTTTTCGTCAATGATAACTATTTATCTCTTAGAAGTACCAAGTTTTCTAGCAATGATACAAGTTTTTCATAGAAGTAACAATTTTTTCGTTATGACAACAAGTTTTCTCCCAGAAGTAGCAAGATTTCCTTAACACTAACAAATTTTCTCTTCGAAGTATCAACATTTCCCATTAATACTAACACACTATTAATACTAACTTTTACTTAACAAACTAAAATTTCTCTTAGAAGTAACAGGTATTTTCTTAACAGTAACAAATTTATTTTAATAGCACCAAGTTTTCCGTCAATGATAATAAATTTTTCTTAAAAGGAATATTTTTTTTCAATGATAACAAGTTATCAGTTAGAAGTAACAAGTTAGAAAGTTTTCCTTAACACTCACAAATTTCTCCATCGGAGTAAAAACTTTTTCCCTAATACTAACAAACTTTTACTTAACACACTCAAATTTCTCTTAGAAGTAATAGATATTTTCTTAACAGTAACAAATCTTTTTCTAATAGCACCAACCTTTCCGTCAATGATAATAAGTCGTCAATGATGACAATTAATCTGTTAGAAGTTACAAGTTTTCTGGCAATGATACAAGATTCTTCTTGGAAGTGGGTTTTATTCATTTTCAAGGTTAATTTAGGCTAGGTTACGTGCGCGCACGTAGCCTAGCCTAAATTAACCTTAAGAAATGAATAAAACCCAACTTTGTAAGAAAAATTTGTTGGAAAAATTGCTGGACAACTTGCTAGTTTTTAGCATAATCATGTTATCTGTGACTATAAATTGTTACTTTTAAGATAAAATTTGTTATCTTTGACGGAAAAGTTGGAGTTATTAAAAAAAAATTTTACTGGTAAGAAAACAGTTGTTATTTCTGTGAGAAATTAAATGTTAAATAAAAGTTTGTTAGGATTAAGGAAGAATGTTGTTACTTCGATGAGAGAATTTGTTAGTGTTAAGGAAAACTTGCTACTTCTGTCAGAAAAGTTGTTATCACAATCACAAAATTGTTGCCTCTCTGAAAAATTTGGTATCTTTGGTAGAAAACTTGCTAGTTCGAACAGAAAACATGTAATCACTGACAAAAACTTTATTTCTAAGAGAAATTCGAGTGTGTTAAGCTAAAGTGTGTTAGTTATAAAGGAAAAAGTTGATAATTCTAAGAAAAAAATTGTTGCTGTTAAGAAAAATTTGTTACTTTTGGAAGAAAAATTCTTTTCATAACGAAAAACAATTGTTACTTCTAAGAAAGCTTGTTACTTCTAGCGGATAAGTTGTCACCATAACGAATAATTGTTACTTCTAAGAAAAAGAATTGGTATCATTTACATATAACTTGCTAGTTCAAGCAGAAAATGTGTTATTACTGACGAAAAATGTTATTTGTAAGCGAAACTTGAGTGTGTTAAGTAAAAGTATGTTAGTATTAAGGAAAAAAGTTGATGTTTCGAAGAGAAAATCTGTTAGTGTTAAGTAAAAGTTTGGTATTATTAAGGAAGAATGTTGTTACTTCGAAGAGGAGATTTATTAGTGTTAAGGAAAACTTGCTACTTCTGACAGAAAAGATGTTATGAGAAATGAAAAAATTTGTTACTTCTATGAAAATTTTGCTATCTTTGCTGGAAAACTTGCTAGTTCGAGCAGAAATCGTGTTATGAGTGATAAAAAATTTTTACTTTAAAGAATTTTTTGTTATCTTTGATGTAAAAATTTGTTAGTGTTAAGGAAAACTTACTACTTTTGACATAACACTTTTTATCATAAACGGAAAAAAATTATACTTCTAAGAAAAATTTGAACGTGTTAAGTAAAAGTTTGTTAGTATTTAGGAAAAAGTTGTTACTTCGAACAGAAATACCTGTTACTTCTAAGAGAAATTTTAGTTTTTTAGGTAAAAGTTTGTTAGTAATAATGGAAAATGTTGATACTTCGAAGAGAGAATGTGATAGTTTTAGGGAAATCTTGCTACTTCTGGCAGAAAACTTGTTGTCATAACGAAAAACTTATTTCTTCTAAAACAGAAATTTGGTATCATTACCAGAAAACTTGTTACTTCTAATAGAAAACTTGTTATTATTGGCGAGAAAATTGTGGAGTGAAATTTATTTTTATTGACGGAAAGGTCGGTGCTGTTAGAAGAAATTTGTTACTGTTAAGAAAATACCTGTTACTTCTAAGAGAAATTTGAGTGTGTTAAGTAAAATTTTGTTAGTATTATGGAAAATGTTGTTACTCCGATGAGGAAATTTGTTAGTGTAAAGGAAATCTTTCTACTTCTGGCAGAAAACTTGTTTTCATAACGAAAAAATTGTTACTTCTAAGAAATAAATTTGGTATCATTGCCAGAAAACTTGTTACTTCTAATAGAAAACTTGTTATTATTGGTGAAAAATTTTAATTTTGAAGTGAAATTTATTATTATTGACGGAAAGGTTGGAGCTATTGGAAAAAATTTGTTTCTGCTAAGAAATTACCTGTTACTTCTAAGAGAAATTTGAGTGTGTTAAGTAAAATTTTGTTAGTATTATAGAAAATGTTGTTACTCCGATGAGGATATTTGTTCGTGTCAAGGAAATCTTTCTAATTCTGGCAGAAAACCTGTTGTCATAACTAAAAAATTATTACTTGTAAGGAAAATTTTGTATCATTACCAAAGAACTTGTTACCTCTAACAGATTAATTGTTTTCATTGACGAAAAAACTGTTTCTTTTAAGAGAAATTTATTATCATTAACAGAAAGGTTGGTGTTATTAGAAAAAATTTGTTACTGTTAAGAAAATATTTATTACTTCTAAGAGAAATTTGAGTGTGTTAGGTAAAAGTTTGTTAGTATTGGGGAAAAAGTTGTTAATCCGATGAGAAAATTTACCTATTACTTCTAACAGATAAATTGTTATCATTGACGAAAAATTGTTTATTTTAAGAGAAATTTATTATCATTGACGGAAAGGTTGGTGATTTTAGAAAAATATGTTAATGTTAAGAAAATATCTATTACTTCTAAGAGAAAATTGAGCGTGTTAAGTAAAAGTTTGTTAGTATTAAAGGGAAAATGTTAATACTTCGAAAAGAAAATTTGTTAGTGTTATGGAAACCTTGTTACTTCTGTCAGAAAACTTGCTATCATAAGGAAAAATTGTTATTTCTACGAACAATTTGGTATCATTGCCAGAAAACTTGTTACTTCTAATAGATAACTTGTTATTATTGGCGAGAAAATTGTAACTTTTAAGTTAAATTTATTATCATTGACGGAAAAGTTGGTGTTATTAGAAAAAATTTGTTACTGTTAAGAAAATATCTATTACTTCTAAGGGAAATTTGAACGTGTTATTTAAAAGTTTGTTAGTATTAATGGAAAATATTGATGCTTCGAAGAGAAAGTTTTTTAGTGTTAAGGAAAACTTGCTACTTCTGACACAAAACTTGTTATCATAACAAAAACATTGTTACTTCTAAAAATAAATTGGTATCATTGACAGAAAACTTATTACTTCTAACTGATAACTTGTTATCAGTGAAAAAATGTTTCTTTCAAGAGAAATTTATTATCATTTACGGAAAACTTGGTGCTATTAGAAGAAATTTGTTTATGTTAAGAAAATATCCGCTACTTCTAAGAGAAATTTGAGTGTGTTAAGTAAAAGTTTGTTAGTATTAATGGAAAACGTAGATACTTTGAAGAGAAAATTTGTTAGTGTTAAGGAAATCTTGCTACTTCTGGCAGAAAACTTGTTGTCATAACAAAAAAATTGTTACTTCTAAAAAACATTTTAGCATCATTACCAGAAAACTTGTTACTTCTAATAGATAACTTGTTATTGATGACGAAAAAATTGTAACTTTGAATTGAAATTTATTATCACTGAGGGAAAGGTTGGTACTATTAGAAAAAATTTGTGAATCTTAAGAGAATACCTGTTGCCTCTAAGAGAAATTTGAGTGTGTTAAGTAAAAGTTTGCTAGTACTATGGAAAATATTGTTACTCCGCTGAGGAAATTTGTTAGTGTTAAGGAAATCTTTCTACTTCTGGCATAAAACAAATTGTCATAACGAAAAAAATGTTACTGCTAAGAAAAATTTTTATCATTGGTAGAAAACTTGTTGCTTCTAACAGATAAATTGTTATAAGTGACGAAAAATTGTTTCTTTTAAGAGAAATTTATTATCATTGACGGAAAGGTTGGTGTGATTAGAAAAAAATTGTTACTGTTAAGAAAATATCTATTATTTCTAAGAGAAATTTGAGTGTGTTAAGTAAGAGTTTGTTAGTATTAGAGAAAAAGTTATTACTCCGATGAGGAAATTTGTTAGTGTTAAGGAAAACTTCCTACTTCCGGCAGAAAACTTGTTATCATAACGAAAAAATTGTTACTTCTAAGAAAAATTTTGTATCTTTGACAGAAAACTTATTACTTCTTACAGATAAATTATTATTATTGACGAAAAATTGTTTCTTTTAAGAGAAATTTATTATCATTGACGGAAAGGTTGGTACCTACAAAAAATATGTTACTGTTAAAAAAATATCAATTACTTCTAAGAGAAATTTGAGTTTGTTAGGTAAAAGTTTTTTAGTATTGGGGAAAAAGTTGTTAATCCGACGAGAAAATTTACCTATTACTTCTAACAGATAAATTGTTATCATTGAAGAAAAATTGTTTATTTTAAGAGAAATTTATTATCATTGACGGAAAGGTTGGTGATTTTAGAAAAATATGTTAATGTTAAGAAAATACCTATTACTTCTAAGAGAAAATTGAGCGTGTTAAGTAAAAGCTTGTTAGTATTAAAGGGAAAATGTTAATACTTCGAAAAGAAAAATTTTTAGTGTTATGGAAACCTTGTTACTTCTGTCAGAAAACTTGCTATCATAAGGAAAAATTGTTACTTCTACGAAAAATTTGGTATCATGGACAGAAAACTTGTTACTTCTTATAGATAACTTGTTATTATTGGCGAAAAAATTGTAACTCTTAATTTAAATTTATTATCATTGACGGAAAGGTTGGTGTTATTAGAAAAAATTTGTTACTGTTAAGAAAATTTCTATTACTTCTAAGAGAAATTTAGACGTGTTAAATAAAAGTTTGTTAGTATTAATGAAAAATATTGATACTTCGACGAGAAAATTTGTTAGTGTTAAGGCAAACTTGCTACTTCTGATAGAAAACTTGTTATCGTAACGAAAAAATTGTTACTTCTAAAAAATTGGTATCATTGACAGAAAACTTGTTACTTCTAACTGATAACGTGTTATCAGTGAAAAAAATGTTTCTTCCAAGAGAAATTTATTATCCTTGACGGAAAACTTGGTGCTATTAGAAGACATCTGGTACTGCTAATGAAATATCCATTACTTCCTAGAGAAATTTGGGCATTTCAAGTATACATTTGTTATTATTAATGAAAATCGTTTTTATTTCGACGAGAAAAATTGTTAGTGATAAGGATAATTTGTTACTTCTTGCAGAAAACTTGTTATCATAACAAAAACATTGTTACTTCTTTAAACAAATATTTAGCATCTTTTACACAAAACCTGTTTTTTCTAATAGTCAACTTGTTATTATTGGCGAGAATACTGTAATGTTGAAGTCAATTCTATAACCATTGTCGAAAAGGTTGGTGCTATTAAAAAAATTTGTTACTGTTAAGAAAATACCTGTTACTTCTAAGAGAAATTTGAGTGTGTTAAGTAAAAGTTTGTTAGTATTATGGAAAATGTTGTTACTCCGATGAGGAAATTTGTTAGTGTTAAGGAAATCTTTCTACTTCTGGCATAAAACTAATTGTCATAACGAAAAAAATGTTACTGCTAAGAAATTTTTTTATCATTGGTAGAAAACTTGTTGCTTCTAACAGATAAATTGTTATAAGAGACGAAAAAATTGTTTCTTTTAAGAGAAATTTATTATCATTGACGGAAAGGTTGGTGTAATTAGAAAAAAATTGTTACCGTTAAGAAAATATCTATTACTTCTAAGATAAATTTGAGTGTGTTAAGTAAAAGTTTGTTAGTATTAGGGAAAAAGTTGTTATTCCGATGAAAAAATTTGTTAGTGTTAAGGAAAAAATTTCTACTTCTGGTAGAAAACTTGTTATCGTAAGGAAAAAATTGTTACTTCTAAGAAAAATTTTGTATCTTTGACAGAAAACTTATTACTTCTAACAGATAAATTATTATTATTGACGAAAAATTGTTTCTTTTAAGAGAAATTTATTATCATTGACGGAAAGGTTGGTGCCTTTAGAAAAATATGTTACTGTTAAGAAAATACCTATTACTTCCAAGAGAAATTTGAGCGTTTTAAGTAAAATATGTTGGTATTAAAGAGAAAATGTTAAAAAAATATCTGTTACTTCTAAGAGAAATTTGAATGTGTTAAGTAAAAGTTTTTTAGTATTAATGGAAAACGTTGATACTTCGAAGAGAAAATTTGTTAGTTTTAAGGAAATCTTGCTATTTATGGCAGAAAACTTGTTGTCATAACGAAAAAATTGTTACTTCTAAAAAACAATTTGGTATCATTGCCAGAAAACTTGTTACTTCTAATAAATAACTTGTTATTATTGGCGAAAAAATTGTAACTTTGTAGTAAAATTCATTATAATTGACGGAAAGGTTGGTGTTATTAGAAAAACATTTGTTAGTGTTGAGGAAAACTTGCTACTTCTGGTAGAAAACTTGTTGTCATAACGGAAAAATTGTTACTTCTAAGAAAAAATTGGTATCATTGACAGAAAACTTAGTACTTCAAACTGATAACTTGTTATCAGTGAAAAAAAAATTTGTTTTAAGAGAAATTTAATATCATTGACGGAAAACTTGGTGTTATTAGAAAGAATTTGTTACTGTTAAGAAAATATCTATTGCTACTAAGAGAAATTTGAGTGTGCTCAGTAAAAGTTTGTTAGCATTAGGGAAAAAGTTGCTACTCCGATGAGGAAGTTTTTAAGTGTTAAGAAAGCTTTCTGCTTTTGGCAGAAGAATTGTTACCATAACAAAACATTTGTTATTCTAAAAACAATTTTGTATTTTTAACAGATAACTTGTTACTTCTAACAGCTAAATTGTAAACATTGACAAAAAATTGTTTCTTTTAAGAAAGAAATTATTATCACTGACGGAAAGGTTGGTGCTATTAGAAAAATATGTTACTTTTAAGAAAATATCTATTACTTCTAAGAGAAATTTGAGCGTGTTAAGTAAAAGTTAGTTAGTATTAATGGAACCTGTTGATACTTCGACGAGAAAATTTGTTAGTGTTAAGAAAAACTTGCTACTTCTGACAGAAAACTTGTTATCGTAACGAAAAAATTGATACTTCTAAAAAAAAGATTGGTATCATTGACAGAAAACTTGTTACTTCTAACTGATAACTTGTTATCAGTGAAAAAAAAAATGTTTCTTTCAAGATAAATTTATTATCATTGACGGCAAACTTGGTGCTATTAGAATAAATTTGTTACTCTTAAGAAAATACCTGTTACTTTTAAGAGAAATTAAAGTGTGTTAAGCATAAGTTTGTTAGCATAAATGGAAAATGTTGATATATTGAAGAGAAAAATTGTTATTGTTAAATAAATCTTGCTACTTATAACAGAAAACTTGTTATCATAAGAAAATAATTGTTACTTCTAAAAAAAAATGGAACCATTGAGAGAAATCTTGTTACTTCTAACTGATAACATATTATCAGTGAAAAAAATTGTTTTTTAAGTGAAATTTATTAACATTCACGGAAACTTTGGTGATTTTATAAAAATATGTTACTGTTAAGAAAATATCTATTACTTTAAAATAAATTTCAATGTGTTAAGTTAAACGTTTGGTAGTATTGACGGAAAATGTTGAGACTTCGAAGAGAAAATTTGTTTTTGTTAAGGAAATCTTGCTACTTCTGTCAGAAAAAATATTATCATAATGAAAAATTGTTACTTCTAAGAAAAATTTGGTATCATTGACAGAAAACTTATTACTTCGAACAGATAAATTGTTATTATTCTAACAAATTGAGCAAATATTAAATGTCAATTTTTATATGTTTTAAGTATGCTTTATCTCATTCGAAAACATGTAAAAAAAACTTGAAAAAAATATCATGTTAAAAAATAGTAAAAAAAAGTTAAAAAAACTTACAAAAAAGTAAAAAAAAGGGGGAGGGGGTCCAAAAAGTTGTAGAGAGGGGGGTGGGGCCTTCTACGTCTCAAGCATGCAAAATAAAGCAAAAAATTGGGGGGAGAGGCCTAAAAAGTTTGGGGGAGGGGGTGGGCCCTTCTATGTCTCAAGCGCGCAAAAAAGTAAATAAATGGGGAGAGGGGCCTAAAAAGTTGGGGGGAGGGGGGCCTATATATATATTATATTCATTTCTCAATCCTATCAGAGTTTTAATTATAGTAAAAAACTGTGAAAAATAATAAAAAAAAATGGAAAAAAATAGTAGGAAAGAGTCGAAATAAGTGTAATGGAAAAAACTAGATACCTAGTAGAAAGCAAAGACTTACTTGAATGGAAGCTTAAATTTTTAGCGTCTCTCTAAGTAATAGGACCGATCTTACTACAGAAATTTTCCGATTTCTACCATTTTATGTTTGCCCAAATTACGGCAAAAAACGATTAGGCGAAGATTCACAGATGAAAAATGGGTCTGAAACTCTTGTTTTAGGGGTAATTTAGTCTCTTATCATGCATGCGTTTCTATAACTTCTGCATCTTTAAAAAAAGTTTTTCTGAGGTAATCATTAGCTTATATGCATGGTGCATTTAAAATTAAAGTCATAGATTAGTTTTCAGAAAATAGAGAATATTTAGTTAATTATTTAAGTATTAAACTGTTTGTTGCTTGTTTGTATATAGAAGCTAAGTAGAACCGGTTTCTTCGTTAGTTTCTTTCAGCTTACCGTGAGGCAAACATAGCCAATTGACAGAATAAATGGGAAATATAGAATTTGGGCTATATATTTGCGCATTAGAGGGTGGGGGTAAAGTATTTGGACAGTGGGAAATTAGAAAACAATTCTTACTTCATAATATGCAAAATTGTATCTAACATATTTTGCATGCAAACCCTCTATACTTTACACCTCCCCCCTAATATATAAATATATTTTTTTAATTTAATAAATGGAGATCTTTATTACATAACTAATGTATACCAAAAAAAGCACGAACCCCAGTATTCTGGGCTTGTATGGCTACTCCTAGAATATTCTGCATTACACATATGCATCATGTTACCACACCTTCCAACTACCAACATATCAACACAGCATTATCATTCTGATAATGCTTCTGATAATTATCATTCTGATAATATGAGGATTCCCCAGGGAATACAAAAAAACCCGAAAGGTCTCAATGACTTTTAATTAACGCTTTTTAATTTTCTTCCCTACTTGTCCCTTATTCTTGCTGTCACTTTTCTTCTAACTGCACAATTCTCTGTTCTTTACTATCATTTTTAACCCGTTCTCATACTCGCTTTTGTGTGTCTGCTAACAGAAACACAGGTGATCTCTGTGTATATAAACAAAACACAAATGTTTTGTTTATTCATCACTACTTTAATTTTGACACGTTCTGATTCTCGCTGTAGCTTGTAGTTCTTGCTGCTGTTATCTTCTAACAGCATATTTCTTTTTCCACGCTGTCGCATTTCTCCTAACCAGATATTTTTTGTTCTTCATTTACATTTTTGATTCGTTCTCGTCGTCGTTGTTCCATGTCTTGTAACCGCATATTTCTTTGTTCTTACCTTTCGTTTTTGTTTCGTTGTAATTTGTGCTGTCACTTATCTTTTAGCCACATATTTCTCTGTGCTTCATCTTTGTTTTTGACTTGCTGCAATTGTGTTTTACACAAGTATTCTAACCAATTATTTTTCTTCATTTTCGTTCATCATTACTTCAGATATTTTTTAATGATCTTTTCCCTAGCTTCTCTTGATCTTGTCTCATTTTATGGTCCAGTTTGCTCATTTTAAACAATTGTCAATTTAGGTTTTTTTTCCTCTAGGTATTACAAAACTGCTGAAAACGCCTTTTGGAAAAAGACTTATTACACTGGGCATTTTAAAATTAGCTATGTCTCTTGTGTAATTTTGCTTGCGTCATATACACTTAAAACGATACAACCACTCTTGAGGCAATAATGAGGTATTTATGCTCTTCAAATGTGTTCATATTCATGACATCACGCATATAAATTAATTTTTTCCCACAATAAGGGTCTTAATGAATTTTCTAAGACTGTTGACCTATGTAGATACAGGCTAGAAAATCCCAGGATATCAATTTTCAAGAAAAATATGGAGCCCTTCTCGATAAAAATAAATACATACACAATTATTACTCGTTTAAACAGAAAATATATATATATATATATATATATATATATATATATATATATATATATATATATATATATATATATATATATATATATATATATATATATATATATATATATATATATATATGTATATATATATATATATATATATATATATATATATATATAATATAAAATTGTTTCTACATCATGCTCCTCACTCTTGTGTATTTATTATTTTATATACACTGTTACACTCGTCTGGCAGTAAGAAGATTGGGGAAAAGGATTCGGGGGTCTAAAAATGGGTACGAGATAGAATTTGTAACATTTCTTTAAAGGAGTGGGGATAGTTCTGTCTCCTCTGCATATTTTGCCTGCAGTTCAGGTGTAATTTTTTTATGCAAGTATTTGTGGCTTTTCAAATTATAACCAAGCTAACACAGGGCTACCACTTCATAGGATTTTACCAAAGGTTTGAAACTTTCAGTTTTCAGTTTGGGATTCTTACAAAATTACACATATTAAACACTAGCCTCAAATATTATTTACAGTAAATGTATTGTGATTATTATTTAATATTTTATATCTTTAACTTTTTTTCGGGTCTTGGGATATTATAAAGCTATCTATGGTAATTCGTCCCGCACTTTTTTTAAAGCATTTTTCTATGGGGTGGGTTCTTCGGGTCCAATTGCAGTTCATTTTAACTAAAAAAAAACTATTTTGACTTACTTTGCTCTTTGGGCCCTGTATACCTTATCGAATCTTTATGGTAGCTATCACCTAAAAAAAAAGATAGATTTAGGATTAGTACTAGTTCGTTAACTATGGAGTTGCATGGGTATGTATTTAAAAAAAAACACTAGTCTAACCAGAGAATAGTAGCAGAGCTTTTGCTAATATGGAATTTGTTGTGTAATATTACTTTTTGTTGTGTTTTATTGCTTCTAATTTATATTTTATTAAATCTGATCATGATCAGACTATATAGTCTGATCATGTCTGATCATGGCGATCCTTGGTGACACTGGCTCCCAAGAGGTGACGCATGATGCAGTAGGACCGTCTATTAAGAACCCAACTCCTTGCTGGCCGGAACCATCATTGGGACCCGAGTTATAGAACTGGAATGAGTTCGATTCGGAAACGGTCAACTTTTAGGACAGAACATCATTAAGTCTCGTTTCTGACAGACCACAAACGTTGATTTTATACTTTTGCAGCTCCCTTGCAAGGAGCAGTTGCGTGGATTCCAGCTTGCAGCTGCGAACATTCCACGCGCCAATATTCAGATGTTTTCTTGATCGGGCGGCTTGCATACTTGTCGGGCCAGGCACCACCCTGACCTGGTCCGCTTCGGCTACCGCGAACGCCGTAATAGTAGTATCTCTCTGCATTTGATCTTCAATATCCATTGGTGTTTTATAGGAATTGACTTGACCAAAGGCTCCCCAGACCCTTGGTGCCCCGTTGCGTTAGCCATTCTATTTGTCGGACTAGGCTACTAATAGAATGTTACACCACTCCACCGCTGTGAGGTGCAACTTAGGGCTCTCCTCCCGGCTCGCTAGGGACGGGGGCGTGAATCCTCGCTCCGAGGCCCCAACCATAGCTTGGGAGCACTCGTGCTTATCAGGCCCTGATTCCCACCAAGGAGGTCGGGAGGTTGGAGTGGAAAATGAATAGGTTGTTGTATTAGACCAAAAGTTCTCCCTCGTCCATTTAATATTAATGTAATATCTGTTTTCTATTACTCCCCAAATAAACATATCGAGTCAAAACGTAAATTCATCCACCAATTGCAGACAAGTGCTGATTTCGTTATTTCTAAGTACCCCAATGCTGGCCTTTTTTTAGTTGGTGATGCCAACGACCTTAAAATGGATTCTTTTTGCTCCTCAATTAAAGTGAAGCAAATTGTAAAAATACCAACGACTCGGGGAAATACCTCTCTTGATGTTATTTTAACTAATATGTATAATTTTTATAGCCGTCCCTCAGCTTTGCCTCCAGTAGGTGGGAGTTATCATCTTTCGATTCTTTTATCCCCCTCCTCAAACTTTAAGCATTCTTTCTCAATAACCTATGGCATTTATGATGTTTACAGTTTAAAAAATCTTGATGAGAAAAGGGCTATGTTCCACAAAAAACTAAGTGATAAATATCAAATGTGTTTCCCTGAAAAAAAATTTAAAAAGTGCTCCAGTGATAAACACTTTATTAACCAAACTATAAAAACACTAATTAGAACCAAATTGAAGCTTTTCAAAAATGGTAAACCGGATGAAGCCAATAAACTAAGAAAATCAATTAAAAAAGAAATTCGTAAATTGGCAAGATCGTAACACAAAAACAAGGTCGAAGAATTGTTCACTAATAAACCAAAAAATTGGTATTCTGAGGTTAAAAAGCTGTGTGGCAGGAGCCTTGAACAGCGTAAGTTCAATCTACCCGAGTACCCTGATATTACTGCCTATAATCCAAATAAATTCCTTGCTTCCATTGTCCAGAGTCTTCCAGCATTATCCGACCAATTACCAACACGAACCCTTTCCACTTCTTTACCCACTGTTTCCCCGTCTGAGATAGAAAGAAGAATTTAAAAACTAAGAAAGACAAGTATTTGTCCTTTGGGTATCCCATTTTTTCTTATTAGTGCCTTCGGTGATTTCCTTTCTAGGCCCTCGTCTTTCCTGTTTAACAAGATTACCGAGTCTGGGCAAATTCCAACAATTTGGAAACAGGGTTTCATAACCCTTTTGAAAACGAAAAATGGAAATCCTGGTTTTGAAGGCGTTCGTCTTATTACTCTTACTCTTATTTTCTCGAAACTTTATGAAGGGTTCCTTGCAGATTTGCTAAAGGAAAAAATCCTACCTCTTACTGAACTGAGGCAATTCGGGAGCCTCAAATCCACTTTTGCTTACCATTACCTCGTTTCTCTTATTGACCACATCAGGAAAATCCTCGAAAAGCCTAAATTTCCATCGACCTTCAGAAAGCAATTTACCTTGTTAACCATAATATTTTAATTGAGAAACTTGTCAGTGAGTTCAATATTGATCCCTTACTGGTGAAATTGGTTGCCTCCTTCTTAACAAAAAGATCAGAGGCTGTCAAATACTAGAATCATTATTCAGATCCACTCCCTGTCCACAATGGCTTACCCCAAGGTACTCTCCTAGGTCCCCTCCTTTTTCCAGTCATGATCAACAGCCTCGCAAAGGAATTGCCTGTCCGATAGAAGTTTATTGATGAGCTAACGGTTGTTGAAGCTTGCTTCAGAAATTTAATAAGCGACCCTATGAGTATCCTCAATGAAATTTTAGATGAGGCCTTGGACTTAGACATGACAGTAAATCCCTCTAAGTCCATGATAATGCCGATTTGCTTCCTGTTTTCTTAATCCTATCCCTCCTGAAATTTCTGTGTCCTCATTTAAACTACTTGGAGTCATAATTTCTTCAAATTTAAAGTGGAATATCCACTTTAAAGACATCATCCGTAGAGCTAATGTGTCTATCACCCTCTTTAAGCTCTTAAACAAATTAGTTACCCCCTTTCCCACTCCTTAAGAATTTACACGTCTTTTGTCCCCCTGCATCTATAATATGCTTGTCCAGTTTGGCACCCTGGTATCTCTCGCAAAGAATCAGAAAAAATCGAACTAATTCAAAAAGAGCTTTGCGAATAATTTTCAAAGAAGGCAAGGTGCCATACCCTCTGCTCCTAAAGAAAGCTAGTTTGGAAACCCTTGAGCGAAGGAAGGTTTCTTTGTCCCTCCGTTTAAAAAAAAAATGCAATAATAAACCCTCGGACGGCAAGTGTTCTCCCCAAACGTCACTCCCCATCCAGATTACGGCCGCCTCGAGCTGTTTCTGAGCCCATCCCTGTTTTGTCCCCTATTCGCTGCGTTACTTCCAGATACGAAAGAACTTTTGTCCCCTTCATTATAGAAAAAATGAATAAAATACCCCGCTAGTTTTTCTTTCTTTTTTTCTCTCTCTTTTTTTTTATTAGCTGATGGTGCCGCCCAGGTTCTTGCACTCATTTTCTTGTCCCTTCTCTTTTTTTGTTTTAGTTCCCCCTGTAATTCTTATATATTTTATATTTCGTTCTCTTTTTTCTGTTACTTATTTATTTATTTTTGTCCCCTCCCCCCTCTTTCTTGACCAGTTTTTATCTTTTCAATTCTTTTATTGACTTTGTGTAGTTGAATTATTGACACTTTTTTAGTGCCCCTTCTAATTTATATGAAATAAAAAAACAAGTTTTTTTTAACTGAAAGTAAGAAGTGTCATTAAAACTTAAAACGAACAGAAATTATTCCGTATATGAAAGGGGCTGTCCCCTCCTCAATGCCTCGCTCTTTACGCCAAAGTTTTTTATAGTTTTAAAAAATAAAGTTGTCAGACAGAGTCAAACTTTACCGTAAAGAGCGAGGCGTTAAGGAGGGGACAGCCCCTTTCATATACGGAATAATTACCGTTCGTTTTAAGTTTTATTATCGCTCCTTACTTTCAGTTTAAAAAAACTTGTTTTTTTTTCATTTAATTTCTGATCGTTTTTTAGTTAATGCAGCTTTTATTTTGGCTCACCGTCATTGAATAAGTAAACAAAATTTGCATAAAAATTTTACTCATATTTTGCTAAATGGCTGTCTCTAAATTTGGTTCTGACGTAATTTACAAATTAGCTTACGCAACGAACTTCTATATTCGTATATTTTTCTTCTGGCAAAAAATACAAAGTTGCAGATTTTTGCAGATATGAGCTTGAAACCTATGTAATAGGGTTTTCTGATTAGCTGAATCTGACGGTGTGATTTTTATTAAAATTCTTTAACTTGTAGGGGGTATTTCCCCCCTCTTTAAAAATCAGATAAATTTTCTTAGGCTCGTAGCCTTTGATGAGTAATGCTAAACTTAATCAAATTTATATATTTAGAATCAGCATTATAAGCCCATTCTTTTTATACATTTATTGAAATAAAAATTCCGTTTTTAAAAGTTTCGATTACTATTGAGCCGTATCGCTTGTTTTTTTTTTTTTTTTTTATTACGTATATGTTATTACGTATATGAGGGGGTTCTCCCTTAGTCAATACCACGCTCTTTACGTTAAAAGTTAAAAAAAATATAATTCACAAACCCCTGAATCACAAAGGCCGTTTAATTAGAATAGATAGCTCTTTTGAAAGCACTAAAAAAACTGTAGCATAAAGAGCTAGGTATTGACTTGGGGGAGAATCCCTTCATTTACGTAATAGTTTCTGTTCGTTTTAAGTTCTAATGTTGCTTCTTACTTTCAGTTGAAAAAACTTGTTTTTTTTTAATTTAATTTCTGATTGTTTTTTAAATAATGCTTCGAAATCCGGCACCCCCTTCATAGAAATTTCCCTTACCCCAAAGAAACATCCTCCACGGAAATATTCTCCCGAGTAACCCTCTCCTACAGCCCCCCCCCCCCACAAAAAATCCTTCCTGAAAATGTCTGTATACTTCCCAATAACCAATACAATATGTAAGCAATGGGCAAAGTTCATAACTTGCAGATCTTCCCCTGGGAACTGTGGGGGGTTAAGTCATCCTAAAAGACATATTTATTAAATTTTCGACTATGCTGAACAAAATGGCTATCTCAAAATTTTAATTAGGTCGCTTTGAGAAAAAATGAGCGTGGGAGGGGGCCTAGTTTCCCTCCATTCTTTTGGTCACTTAAAAAGGGCACTAGAATTTTTATTTCCGTTCCAATGAGCTCTCCTACGATATTTTAGGACCACTGGGTCAATACGATTACCCCTGGGGGGAAAAAACAAAAAAACAAACAAATAAACACGCATCCGTGATCTTTCTTCTGGCAAAAAATGGAAAATTCCACAATTTTGTAGATAGGAGCTTGAAACCTCTATAGTAGGGTTCTCTGATACGCTGAATATGATGGTGTGATTTTCATTTAAGTTCTATATCTTTTAAGGGGTCTTTTCCCATTTTTGAAAATCAGCCAAATTTTTTCAGGCGCGTAACTTCTGATGGGTAAGATTAAACTTGATGAAACTTATATATTATTTGAAGTCAGACTTAAAATATGATTTCCGTTTTTTAGAGTTTCGGTTACCATTGAGCCGGGTCGCTCCTTGCTTACAGTTCGTTACCACGAACTGTTTGAAACTAAAGCCAGAGAATCTATTACTTGCAACGAATTATTGACACTCCAATATGGATCAAACGTAGAAAAATTTTCAATTCCCGAGCAATATGACTTAAATTTATTTTTTATTTCTCCTAAAATACACGACAGGTCAGTCGCCGCAACTCTGGTCGGGCATCTTGCTGCACCCGCAATAAAGCGTGGTTCCGGGGAATTTTTATAAAATTTCACCGTCCAACATAAAAAAGGAAAATTTTTATCATTATCATTAGCATTAATATTAAATTTTTTTAAAAAGTTTATCCTCTATTCCATTCAATAGACTATTATTAACATCTTGACCCTTTTTATATGTATTTGTTGTACTAAGCTCCTTTGTTAAAACATCACAATATAGCTTCTGACAAATTATTGCAAAATTGTTATTCGCTTTATCAATAGGTACAATTACAAAATCCCTCTTTATATTAGCAATCGCTTGTTTTATCTTGGAATTATAAAAAATTACCTCATTATTACGTTTATTTGTCATATTATATATTTTATTTCTAACCCTATTAATAATTAAATTTTTCAGTTCTGAAAACTATTTTTTTTATTTTTCTCTTTTTGCACCAATTACTGATAAATAATTCTAGATCACTATTTAACTCACAAAGCACATTCGAGGGTTTTAGATGATTTGAAAGACGGAATTTAGCCCCCATTTTCACTATATTCTGCAAATCCATTTGTTTTATTATTGCTAAATCACCTGTAATAATATGTCCGTAAGCTGGATTAACAAATGATAAAAAATGCTCACATTTACAAAAAGGTTTCCACTTACTATCCGGGTCAAAATTCAAAGTATTAAATTATAATTAAAAATCATTTGTTCTATCGTTTTTGAAAACTTATATGTTATGATCGAATTATTCTTATAATTTAAATTACTAGGAAGGGCTTGTTTTACATCAGTCTGGTTTAAAATTCCAGGTAAATTTATATCCTCTATTTATTTACTTCTAAAATTTATAGATAAATATAATCTCTTCTCCTTATTAAGAGTCTTATCAGACTTTTTTTCTTTTGAAATACATTTAGTTCTAGCTAAAATACACTGTATCATAAATTAGTTTAATTTGTGAATTACATGGTGTATTATTATTTATATTCCAAAATAATTTTATTAAATTATTTTTTGATAACTTATTTAAGCCTTTTATTATACTAGCCATACCATTAGACATAAATAGTTTGCAAAAATCCTTAAAATAAATATTAAAATCTATATTCTTTTTTCTATTATTTTTCCTATGCCTCCTTAATTAAATTTTCCGTTTTGCAGTATGACTATAAAAAGGATGACCAATTAATCCATTAATAAAATTAACAACAAAATTAAATATGTCTCAATATTTTGCCACCTGATCATTCAACACGAAATGATAAGCAGTACCGAAGACATGGATCCAATAATCTTCACGTTTACGCAATTTATATTTTTCTTTTCTTTAGTTAGATTATTTAAATCCAAATTTTCTAAAATCTTAATAGTTAAATTAGTTCAAGAACAGGTACAATTATTACAATCAAACAGTTCGTGGTAACGAACTGTAAGTAAGGAGCGACCCGGCTCAATGGTAACCGAAACTCTAGAAAACGTGTTTTTGATAATAATAGATACATAAACATAATCAACGCTCAATGCTAATCTCGACTACAGGCTCCTCCTCAGTTTAAAGCTACCCACCCACCGGTATGCACACAAGAAACTATGCCTGGTATTCAAAAAAAGGGGGAAAGAAACCTTAAAAACTATAGAACACAGAGTAAATTACAACAAGCGGATTAAGAGTAGTAGATACCCCTAATGTAGAGGTTTCAAGCTCCTATCTACAAAAATGCGGAATTTTACATTTTTTGCCAGAAGAAAGATTACGGATGCGTGTTTATTTGTTTGTTTGTTTTTGTTTTTTTTTTCCTCAGGGGTGATCATATCGACCCAGTGGTCCTAGAATATCCTGGGAGGGCTCATTCGAAAGGAAATTAAAAGTTCCAGTGCCCTTTTTAGGTGACCAAAAAAATGGAGGGCAAATAGGCCCCCTCCCACGCTCATTTTTTTCCCAAAGTCACCCGATCAAAATTCCGAGATAGCAATTTTGTTCAGAATGGTCGAAAAATATAATAAATATGTCTTTGAGAATGATTAATCCCCCGAAGTTCCCAGAGGGAGGGCTAAAAGTTATGAACTTTACCCAATGTTAACATATAGTATTGGTTATTGGGAAGAATACAGAAGTTTTCAGGAGGTTTTTTTCTGGTAGTGGGAGGGATGGGTGGGTCGGTGGCTATGTTGGAGGATCTGTTCATGAAGGAAGTTTTCATGAGGGAAGGGAAATTGCCATGAAGGGGGCGCCGGACTTGCCAGCATTATTTTTTGGTGTTTGGGAAGTATACAACCATTTTCCGGAAGGATTTTTTCGGGCGGGGGGGGGGCTAGACGAGGGGGTTAATCCGCAGAAGATGTCCGTGGAGGATGTTTCTGGGGGGGAAGGGAAAGTTCAATGAAGGGGTCTCCGGATTTCCAAGCATTATTTAAAAAACGATCAGAAATTAAATAAAAAAAAAACAAGTTTTTTCAACTGACATGTAAGAAGGAATATTAGAACTTAAAACGAACAGAAATTATAACGTATGTGAGGGGGGTTCTCCCCCAAGTCAATACCTCGCTCTTTACGCTACGGTTTTTTTTTAGTGCTTTCAAAAGTGCTATCTATTCTAATTAAACGGCCTTTGTGATTCCGGGGTTTGTGAATTAAAATTTTTTTTAACTTTTAACGTAAAGAGCGTGGTATTGACTAAAGGGAGAACCCCCTTATATACGTAATAACATATACGTAATAAAAAAAACAATAAAAAAACAAGCGATACGGCTCAATAGTAATCGAAACTTTTAAAAACGGAATTTTGATGTCAATAAATGTATCAAAAGAATGTGTTTATAATGCTGATTCTAAATATATAAATTTTATTAAGTTTAGTATTACTCATCAAAGGCTACGAGCCTGAGAAAATTTACTCGATTTTTTAAAGAGGGGGGAAACATCCCCTGCATTAACTAAAAAACGATCAGAAATTAAATAAAAAAAAACAAGTTTTTTAAACTGAAAGTAAGGAGCGACATTAAAAATTAAAACGAACAGAAATTATTCCGTATATGAAAGGGGCTGTCCCCTCCTCAACGCCTCGCTCTTTACGCTAAAGTTTTTTATTGTTTTAAAAAATAAAGTTGTGAGACAGAGTCAAACTTTAGCGTAAAGAGCGAGGCGTTGAGGAGGGGACAGCCCCTTTCATATACGGAATAATTTCTGTTCGTTTTAAGTTTTAATGTCGCTCCTTACTTTCAGTTTAAAAAACTTGTTTTTTTTATTTAATGTTGTACTGGATAGCTGTTAGTTTTTTCTCCCGTTAATTGTGCTTTTGTATTGTCCTGAAAATCTCTTATACATGTTATTAATACTTTCCCCCACATACTGTAAGCCAACATCATGGGAGTGGGGGTAGAGCATAGCATATAATAAATACGTAACCTAACCAAGGTACATTTTCCCCCCTAAACCCCAAAAAACAAAAGTTTTAAAATCTTAGATGTTATGACGGTTAGTGGTTCTGACGGATTGGTTTGTTGATGTTATGACGGATTTTGTTGACGAAATGACGTTAGTGATCTTGACGGTTATATGTTATGACGCCTTCCCCTTTAAAATGGAGGCACTTTTGTTTGCTTCAGTACATGGAAGAACGCGTTATTTCTACTTCCAAGTCAAATTGTAAACTTACACTAATTTGGAGTAAAAGTTCAAACTCTGAGAGCACCTGAGGCTGACTTTACGCATAATTTACATTTACAAAATTTGGAAAATTAAAATTCTAATTGTAGCTTAAATATTTTTGAGAAATAATCTACCAAAGGTTAGCAAAGTGTTCAAAGTTGGAAGCAACTACTTTCAACTGCACTTTCGTGTATTTTATTGTTCCTTCATATTCCAGCTTAATTTTAATGCGCGCTGTATCCTGGCTGATCCCTACAAGCACCAATATCCTGCTTCATAAATGACACTAGTTGTCATCGAATAAAAAAAAACTCTAGGTTCTAAAAATATGAGGGACTTCTTTCTCTAATAACCTTAAAGTGCCAGAGTTAACAAAATAAAAATCTTTTTGGTGCTATGGAACCATCTCAGGTTCATTCACACCTTCAAACCGTAATTTTCAAGATTTTAATTCATTTGCTCGAATATTACGAATCTTTGGAACATTGCCAAATTTTGTCAATGTTGCCACGTTGAACCATAAGAAACAGGCAAAACGGACTAGCTAAATCTGACAGCCATTTCCCCTTAAAACTACCAATAATAAGAGGCTGTTGATTCCTAAGGACAGCTAGACCTTTAAAGGAAAGCCACGCCTTCTTAAGCTACTTGGTTCCGTATGTTTTGCCTTACCTTTTGCTGTATTTTCTCCTTTTTTTCTTTTTTTTTTTTGGCACTCTACAACTAAAAACTGAAATGGTGCATATGGAGGTATTTAAAAAAAAATGAATTTCGATTTTTCTTAATTTCTTAAGATGTCAATTGTTCTGCAAGTTTTGAGTTGACCAGTTTACAAAATCAGATTTTATTTTCAGTGTCCTTGGTATTATTAGCGTTATTATAACACTTCAAATGATAGCTAATTTTATTAGAGAGGTCGGGTGTGAAAAACGACCATACACAGTAGAGAAACAAGGCAAAATAAATTTGTGTTTAATTTTCTTTAACTTCACACACAGAAAAACACAATGTGTAACATTTTTAAAAATTACCTTTAACTAAAAGAACAAGGAACGAAATTTCGAAAGTTGCTAACAAACTTGAAACGTTCATACCGGCAGTTTAAAACCAATTCAGAAACTAAGATTGCTGAAAAGAGTTCATTGTAATTTATTGTACATTAAGATAGAAAAAGCTCAAAGTCAGAATATATGGGATGAGGACATCACGCTTTAAACAGCGCTAAATAAAGCATCCTTGGAGAAAAGATCATGCTATTAACCGTTCAGTACAAACATGTCGACACTCAGAGAATAAATAAAAAACACGAGCACACCATAGAAGGTGATATCCTTAGAAATTTCAAAAGGCACGAGGTTTCTTATTCTCTGTCACCTGGTGTATATTCGGATTGCCAATTATTCTGCTACACTTGGACATTTTGTGCCACCCAGTGCCATAAATCCATCACCCTTTTCACGAGGCACATGCGGTACACGGTCTTAACGGTGATTAGATAAAAAAAACAACAAGTTTTTCAAACTGAAATTAAGGAGCGACATTAAAACTTAAAACGAACAGAAATTATTCCGTATATGACAGGGGCTGTCCCCTCCTCAGCGCCTCGCTCTTTACGCTCGACCCGGCTCAATAGTAACGGAAACTCTAAAAAACGGGTTTTTGATACCAATAGATACATCAAAAGAATCAGATTTCAATGCTGATTTCAAATATATAGTATTCATCAAGTTTAGTGCTACCCATTAAAAGAAACGCGCCTGAGAAAATTTGGCTGATTTTCAAACAAAGGGGAAAAGACCCCCTAAAAGCTATAGAACCTTTATGAAAATCATACCATCATATTAAGAATATCAGAGAACCCAACTGTACAGGTTTCAAGCACCTATCTACAAAAATGTGGAATTTTGCATTTTTTGCCAGAAGAAAGATCACGGATGCGTGTTTATTTGTTTTTTTTTTTGTTTTTTTGTTTGTTTTTTTCCCCAGGGGTGATCATATCGACCCAGTGGTCCTAGAATATCGTGGGAGGGCTCATTGGAACGGAAATTAAAAGTTCTAGTGCCCTTTTTAAGTGACAAAAAAAAATGGAGGGCAACCAGGCCCCCTCCCACGCTCATTTTTTTTCCCAAAGTCACCCGATCAAAATTTTGAGATAGCCATTTTGTTCAGCATGGTCGAAAATATGATAACTATGTCTTTTAGGATGACTTAATCCCCCGAAGTCCCCAGGGGGAGGGCTAAAAGTTATGAACTTTACCCAATGTTAACATATAGTATTGTTTATTGGTAATTATACAGAAGTTTTCAGGAGTTTTTTTTTCTGGTAGTGGGAGGGAAGGGTGGGTCGGGGGTTATGTTGGAGGATCTGTCCATGAAGGAAGTTTTCATGGGGGAATATATACGGAAGTTTACGTAATAACATATACGTAATAAAAAAAACAATAAAAAAAAACAAGCTATACGGCTCAATAGTAATCGAAACTTTTAAAAACGGAATTTTGATGTTAATAAATGTATCAAAAGAATGTGTTTATAATACTGATTCTAGATATATAAATTTTATTAAGTTTAGTATTACTCATCAAAGGCTACGAGCCTGAGAAAATTTACCCGATTTTTTAAAGAGGGGGGAAACATCCCATACAAGTGAAAGAATTTTAATGAGAATTAAAATCACAACGTCAGATTCAGCGTATCAGAAAACCCTAGTACATAGGTTTCAAGCTCATATCTGCAAAAATTTGCAACTTGGGTTACAAGGAATATATTTCAAGTTTTTTTTCTCCGGAATAAGTTTATTATTAAATACTTTTAGAAAAAAATCTCCAATAAAAAGAGTAATTAAGTAACGTAACGTAAGATCACTTACAGAAAATAAGTTAAATGAACTAATATCTTTTATGAATAATTAAATAAAAAAAAACAAGTTTTTTAAACTGAAAGTAAGGAGCGACATTAAAACTTAAAACGAACAGAAATTATTACGTATATGAAAGGGGTTGTCCCCGCCTCCACGCCTCGCTCTGTACGCTAAAGTTTTTTATTGTTTTAAAAAATAAAGTTGTGAGACAGAGTCAAACTTTAGCGTAAAGAGCGAAAAAAGAGTAAAAAAAAATGAATTTCGATTTTACTTAATTTCTTAAAATAACAATTGTTCTGCGAGTTTTGAGTTGACCAGTTTACAAAATCAGATTTTATTTTCAGTGCCCTTGGTATTATTAGCGTTATTATAACACTTCAAGTGATAGCTAATTTTATTAGAGAGGTCAGATGTGAAAAACGACCATACACAGTAGAGAAACAAGGCAAAATAAATTTGTGTTTAATTTTCTTTAACTTCACACACAGAAAAACACAATGTGTAACATTTTTAAAAATTACCTTTAACTAAAAGAACAAGGAACGAAATTTCGAAAGTTGCTAACAAACTTGAAACGTTCATACCGGCAGTTTAAAACCAATTCAGAAACTAAGATTGCTGAAAAGAGTTCATTGTAATTTATTGTACATTAAGATAGAAAAAGCTCAAAGTCCAAATATGTGGGATGAGGACATCACGCTTTAAACAGCGCTAAATAAAGCATCCTTGGAGAAAAGATCATGCTATTAACCGTTCAGTACAAACATGTCGACACTCAGAGAATAAATAAAAAACACGAGCACACCATAGAAGGTGATATCCTTAGAAATTTCAAAAGGCACGAGATTTCTTATTCTCTGTCACCTGGTGTATATTCAGATTACCAATTATTCTGCTACACTTGGGCATTTTGTGCCACCCAGTGCCATAAATCCATCACCCTTTTCACGAGGCACATGCGGTACACGGTCTTAACGGTGATTAGATAAAAAAACAAGATTTTCAAACTGAAAGTAAGGAGCGACATTAAAACTTAAAACAAACAGAAATTATTCCGTATATGACAGGGGCTGTCCCCTCCTCATGGCCTCGCTCTTTACGCTAAAGTTTTTTATTATTCAACAAAAATAGAGTTGTGAGAAAATCAAACTTTAGCGTAAAGAGCGAGGCGTTGAGGAGGGAACAGCTCCTTTCATATACGGAATAATTTCTGTTAGTTTTAAGTTTTAATGTCACTCCTTACTTTCAGTTTAAAAAACTTGTTTTTTTTTTATTTAATTTCTGATTGTTTTTTAGTTAATGCAGCTTTTATTTTGGCTCACCATCATTGAATAAGTAAACAAAATTTACATGAAAATTTTACTTTTCTTTTGCTAAATGGCTGTCTCTAAATTTGGTTCTGACGTAATTTACAAATTAACTTACGTAACGAACTTCTATATTCGTATATTTTCCATCTGGCAGAAAATACAAAGTTGCAGATTTTTGCAGATATGAGCTTGAAACCTATGCAATAGGGTTTTCTGATACGCTGAATCTGACGGTGTGATTTTCATGAAAATTCTTTCACTTGTAGGGGATGTTTCCCCCCTCTTTAGAAAAATCAGATAAATTTTCTCAGGCTCGTAGCCTTTGATGAGTAATACTAAACTTAATAAAATTTATATATTTAGAATCAGCATTATCAGCCGATTCTTTTGATACATTTATTGACATCTAAATTCCGTTTTTAAAAGTTTCAATTACTATTGAGCCGTATAGCTTGTTTTTTTTATTGTTTTTTTTATTACGTATATGTTATTACGTATATGAGGGGGTTCTCCCCTTAGTCAATACCAAGCTCTTTACGTTAAAGTTAAAATTTTGTTTAAATCACAAACACCTGAATCACAAAGGCCGTTTAATTAGAATAGATAGCTCTTTTGAAAGCACTAAAAAAAACTATAGCGTAACGAGCGAGGTATTGACTTGGGGGAGAACCCCCTCATATACGTAATAATTTCTGTTAGTTTTAAGTCCTAATGTTGCTTCTTACTTTCAGTTGAAAAAACTTGTTTTTTTTTATTTAATTACTGATCGTTTTGTAAATAATGCTTGGAAATCCGGCGCCCCCTTCATAAAAATGTCCCGTACCCCAAAAAAACATCCTCCACGGAAAGATTCTTCCAAGTAACCCCCTCCTCCAGCCCCCCCCCCATAAAAAAAAATCCTTCCTGAAAATGTCTGTATACTTCCCAATAACCAATACAATATGTAAGCAATGGGCAAAGTTCATAACTTGCAGCCCTTCCCCTGGGAACTGTGGGGGATTAAGTCATCCTAAAATACATATTTATTAGATTTTCGACTATGCTGAACAAAATGGCCGTCCCAAAATTTTAATTGGGTGACTTTGGGAAAAAAATACCGTGGGAGGGGGCCTAGTTACCCTCCATTTTTTGGTCACTTAAAACAGGCACTAGAAATTTTAATTTCCGTTCCAATGAGCCCTCCTACGATATTCTAGGACCACTGGGTCAATACGATTACCCCTGGGGAAAAGAAAAAAAACACGCATCCCTGATCTTTCTTCTGGCAAAAATGGAAAATTCCACATTTTTGTAGATAGGAGCTTGAAAGCTCTACAGTAAGGTTCTCTGATACGCTGAATATGATGGCGGGATTTTCATTAAGGTTCTATAACTTTTAGGGGGTCTTTTTCCCTTTTTTCGAAAATAAGCCAAATTTTCTCGCGTAACTTTTGATGGGTAAAATTAAACCTGATGAAGCTTATATATTTGAAATCACAATTAAAATCTGATTCTTTTGATGTATCTATTGGTATCAACGTTCCGTTTTTAGACTTTCGGTTACCATTGAGCCGGGGTTTTGACATAATAACGGGTCTTTCCCACAAAAGAAGTCTTTTTTAAATCAGGAGCGACATTAAGCCTAACAAAAACAGAAATAAAGTCAAATATTGATCCAAGCGTAAAACCAATATAAATTTCAATCAATGCATAAAATAAATCCAAAACAAACAGAAATTACGATTAACACTAAAGTCAAATTCTAATCGAACAGAAATTACCAAAAACAGGAGTAAGGTTAACACCTCCTATCATGGTTGCAGCGGTAGCTGCAACCTAGTAAAGAGCGAACCACAGCCCATAGTAATCAAAAGTTGAAAAACGTGTTTTCAAAAAAACTGTCTAGTGAGAAAAAATTTCCATTTGACACTGAATCAGGAATGGTAGCTATTTTTTCGGTTAATGTTAGAAGTAAAAGTTTATTGCGAAAAGAAATTTATGGTGATTTCGAGAAAGAGCTTGAAACCCCTTGAAAATGGCTTCGAGTCGAAATAAAAAGTACCCCATTGGAATCAGCATGGTCGAAAACCCTTTTTGGGATGATTACAGTCCCCCACCTTGAACACCAGGGAAAATGACTTTTTTGCATGGGTGGCACTGATCTGTCTCACTTTTTTCTTTTTTTTTCTAGAAGGGCCAGGGGGTGGCCAGAGCATCATAGAGATGCGTGTAATATCTAATTCGAAAGGGAATTAAATTCGTAAGTGCCCTTTGTAAGTAACCAAAAAGATTGGAGGGCAAATAGCCTCCCCTCCCTAAAGTCCCCCTCCCCCCAACTAGTCCTATAAAAATTTTTAGATAGCCATTTTCTTTAACATAGTTCAAAGGTCCAATATATATGGTTTTGATGATGATATGGCCCTTCATAGTCCCTGGGGAAGGGCAGTATGTGGTATCGGGTGTATCGATATCCCGCATATCGGTATCGTACATTTTGGTATCGTAAATATCGTATGGGGAACATTGGTATCTGCTGTTGTTTTTTTTCAGCCATTTTGTAGGCTAATTTTTTAAAGTCTTTCTAAGCAAGCTATCATGGTTGCAGCGGTAGCTGCATCAGTAAAGAACGAAGCACAACCCATAGTAACCAAAATGTAAAAAACGCGTCTTGAAAAAAACTGCTAAGTGAAAAAAATTTCCATCTGACTCTGACTCAGGAACGTTAACTATTTTTTCGGTTCGTCTTAAAAGTAAAAGTTTATTGCGGAAGGAAATTTACGTTGATTTCGGAAAAAAGCCTCACCCCCCTTGAAAATGGCGTCAGATCAAAATGAAAAGTGTGCCAATGGAATCAACATGGTTAAAACCTTGTACAGGAAAGTTACAGTCCCCCTCCCTGAACAGAAAGGAAATTTTTTTTTTGCATCGGTTGCACTGATCTGTTTCCCGTCCTTTTTTTTTATTTTATTTTTTTTTTTTTTTAAATGTATAGCGGGCTACCAGAACATCATAAATTGATTCTTAATCGCTCAATCTAAAGCTATCTCTCATATCTACGGGCTTTTTATAAATTCTGCCATCTGCAAGTGCCATATGGCACTAAAATGGCATTTCTTGCGCCATTTCCCAAGGGGTGACACTAGCAGGCTACAAGAACACCATTGACAGATCTTTTAGTGCTCTTGTAAAAGATATTGCACATATCTACGTCTTTCATATAAATTCCACCATCATCAAGTTCAAATTACACTAAAAACGGCACTTTTGGTGCCATGTCTCAAGTGGAAAAGCTGCAATGTAAAAAAAGAAATTGATTTCCAACAAAATTTTTTGCTTGAATTCAAACAAGTAAAAAAAAAATCCAATTTTTCTGAAAGAGACCGAAGCTTAATTAGTCCCCCCCCCCATGCCCTTTTTCCCCACACCCATCTGATAAACATTTGGAGATAGTCATTTTGTTAAAAATAGTTCAAATATCAGATAGTAAAAACTCCGAGGTTGACACAAACTCATTTTTTTTACTTTGATATTGTTACTTTGATACCAGTTTTGATACTTTGATGAACAATTGATCTTTTTTTTAAGTTTGATTTTAAAATAAGGAATTTTTGAAAACTTAAAACTTTTTTCAGTCCAAAACGAAAAAAAATTAATAAAAACAAACTTTCCGAAAAACAACTTTTTCAAAGAAAAGTAAAGGCCATTTTAAACTTAAGCTCAGCAGATACAAATACCTTTTAAAATTCAAACTTTTAAAACGACTAGAAATTACTATTAAAGAATAAATGAAACCCAAAACGAACAGAAATTAAATAAACAACCAATGCAAAAACATGCAAAGAGTAATAATATAAATGAATAAATAAATCTTAAAGCGAGTAATGCTTAGATTGAATATGAAAATCAACCTTAAAACGAAAAAAAAAACATTTTTCTGATAAAGTATAAATGAAACTTAAAATGAACAGAAACTAAATAAACAATCAATGCAAACAAACATACAATAAATATTAATGTATATTAATAAATAAATCTTAAAACGAGTAAAGCTTTAATTGAATATGTAAATCAAGATTGAAAAGAACAAAACTCACTCCTCACCCGAGTTTGTTTATAACCTCCTTCTCTCACTGTAAAAATTTGAAACCTACTGCGTCAGTGGCGCGTTAATGAAAAATCTAATCGTTTTGAACAGTATTGGATAATATAAAAATCCTCAAATTTAACATTTTATTTAAAATGATATTAATTGTTGAAAGATCCTTCAGTTCAAGAATTTATATCACTGTAATTTTATTTTTTTTTTCAATATTGTAAGAACTGGAAAAGAAAATATTTGTAATATAATTAGCTTTCAGTTAAGCGCCAAGAACGCAGTAGGCTTTTGGTTTTTATTTACAGTTAGGAAAGGAGGCAGTATACAAACACTTGTTTGTAGTGAAACTATATTTGTCTTTAACAACTTTAAAAAGAGCTAATAAATTGAACTGAATATTTTATGTATAATGATATTAATTGCTGAAAGCTCATCAGTTCAAAATTTTGTTATAATTTTAATGTTTATTTTCAACAATAAGTACAAAAGAAAATATTTGTGATAAAATTGATTTTCAATAAAGCGCCAATGACGCAGTAGGTTTTAGACTTTTACAGTGAGAGAAGGAGGTCATACCCAAACTCTTGTTTGTAGTGATTTTTGTTAGTTTCAAGCTTGATTTGCATATTGAATTTAAGTTTCACTGGTTTCAAGATTTATTTATTAATTTATATTAATATTTATTGTATATTTTTAGCGTTCTGTTCGTTTTAAGTTTCATTTATACGTAATAATATAAGGCTTTTAAGGCTTTAAAAAAAAACTTTTTCGTAGAAACCTCAAAAAGGGCTTATTCGATTTGAAATTCAAAGAGCTAGTGGCCTTTTTAATAGTCGAAAGTCTTTTGAGGGCAACTAACCCCCTCTCACGCCCACTATATCCCCAAACATATCCAATCAAAATTTTGAGACAGTCATTTTGTTCAACGTAGTTGGAAGTTCTGGAAATCAAGTCTTTAAGGATGACAACCCCTACAGCCCTCACGGCAAGGGTTATAAGTTATGCTCTGAGGGCATATAAGGTTTTCATAGAAAGTATTGTCGCAGAAACTTCAAAAAGGGCTCGTTCGATTGGAAATTGAAATGGTTAGTGCCCTTTTTAATAGTCAAAAGGAATTGGAGGGCAGCTAACCCCCCTCTCACACCCACCATTTATCGAAACACATTCAATCAACATTCGTATCGAAGGAGTTGTCGCGGAAACTTCGAAAAGGGTTCATTTGATTAGAAATTGGAATAGCTAGTGCCCTTTTTAATATTTGAAAGTGATTGGAAGGCAGATAACACCCCTTCCACGCCCACCATTTCCCCCAACACATCTAATCAAAAATTTGAGATAGCTGTTTTGTTCAACGTAGTTGAAAGTTCTGGAAATTCGGTTTTTGAGGTTTACAACCCCCCCCCCCTCACATCCCTCAGGGCAGGGATTGAAAGTTATGCCCTGGTGGCATATAAGATTTTTAGAAAGTGTTGTCGTAGAATTCGATTGGAAATTGAAATGGCTAGTGCCCTTTTTAATAGTCGAAAGTGATTGGAAGGCAACTAACACCCCTTCCAAGTCCACCATTTCCCCAAACACATCCAATCAAAATTTTGAGATTGCTAATCTGTTCAACGCAGTTGAGACTTCCGGAAATTATGTCGTTGAACAGGACACTCTCCTCAGCTTAAGTTTAAAATGGCCTTTACTTTTCTTTGAAAGACTTATTTTATGGAAAGTTTTTTTTTATTATTTTTTTTTCGTTTTTGATTGCAAAAAACTTCTGTTTTTTAAAAATTCCTTATTTCAAAATCAAACTTAAAAAAAAATCAAATATTCATCAAAGTATTAAAACTGGTATCAAAGTAACAATATCAAAGTAATAAAATGGGTTTGTGTCAACCTCGGAGTTTTTATTATCTGATGTTTGAACTATTTTTAACAAAATTACTATCTCAAAATTTTTATCAGATGGGTGTGGGGAAAAAGGGCGGGGGGGGGGGGACTAATTAAGCTTCGGTCTCTTTCAGAAAAATTGGATTTTTTTTACTTGTTTGAATTCAAGCAAAAAATTCAAGAAAAAGGGCGTGGGGGGGGACTAATTAAGCTTCAGTCTCTTTTGATTCTTTAAAAGTGAACTAGAACTTTCTATTTTCAATCAAATGAGCCGTCTCTGAAGTTTATAAGAGTATCCATTCTATAAGAACCATATATATTCCCAGAGTATACTTACAACGCCTGTCCCTGGGCCCTGGGGGTTGTGTCAACCCTGGTGTTTTAAGATCTGATGGTTGAACTATTTTTATCAAAATGGTGACCTCAAATTTTTATCGGATGGGTTTATCCAGCCGATAAACCGTAAGGCTTGGAGGGCGGGAGGGGCTAGTCGCCATCCGATCTTTTTTCACTCTGAGAAAATGAACAAAAGCTTTTAATTTCCATTCAAATGAACCCTCTGTTAAGTTTGTAAGTGCAACCCTTTCATAAGAACCACATACGGCCCCAGGATATAGCTTACAATGCCGGCTCCCCGGGCCCTGGGAGATGTGTCGACACCGTAGTTTTTGTTATCAGATCTTAGAACTAATTTGAAGAAATGACTCTCTCAAAGTTCTAATCGGACGGGTTTGAGCAAAATAGGGAGTGGAGAGGGGGGCTAGTTGCCCTCCGATCTCTTTTGACTCTTAAAAAGTGAACGAGAACGTTCAATTTCCAATCATATGAGCCCTCCGAAGTTTATACGAGCATACCTTCCATAAGAACCATATATGCCCCCAGAGCAATACTTGCAACGCCTGCCCCGGGTCTTGTGGGGGAGGGGTTATGTCGACACATTAGTTTTTTTTATCTTACCTTTGTACGATTTTTAACGAAAGGTCTAGCCGCAAAAGAGTTTTTGTTATATGATCTTTGAACTATTTTTAACAAAAGGCCTACCTCAAATTTTTTATCAGATTTATTTGGGTAAAAAGGGCTTGGGGGGCAGTTGCCCTCCGATCACTTTTGACTCTTAAAAAGGACACTAGAACTCTCAATTTCCAATCGAATTAGCCCCCTTTGAAGTTTATACGACGACCCCTTCTATATGAAGTGCCTCTGGGGAAAAAATAAATAAATGGAGTGTGGGGGGACGCTAGCTGCCCTCCAATCACTTTTGACTTTTTATAAGTGAATTACAACTTTCAATTTCGATACAGGAATTTTTCTTATCTGACCTTTGAACTATTTCTAATGAAATGGCTATTATAAAAATTTTATTGGACTGGCTGGGGAAAAAAGGGTGTGTGGGGGGGCTAGTTGCCCTTGGATATATTTTAACTCTTAAAATTGAACTATAACTTTAAATTTCCAGTCAAATGAGCCCTCTCTGAAGTTTATACGAGCATCCCTTTCATAAGAACTATATACGCCCCCAGGACAACACTTACAACGCCTATTCCCCTGGCCTTGAGGGGAGTTTTTGTTAATTAATTTTTGAACAATTTCCAAAAAAACTGGCTATCTCAAAATTTGTAGTGGATGGGTTTGGGGAGAAAAGAGTATGGGGGGTTAGTTATCCTTAACTCTCTTGACTCTTAAAAAGTGAAGTAGAACTTTCAATTTCCAATCAAATGAGTCCTCTATGAAATTTATACGAGCATCCCTTTTATAAAAACCATGCATGCCGTTGGGGCATAACTTACAACGTTGTGACGTCATCTGACGTCACAGCGTTGTGATGACATCTGAGTTTTTGTTATCTGACTTTTGAGAAATTCTTAACTTAATGGCTATCTCACAATTTTTTTGGATGCATTTGGGAAAAATGGGGTATGGGGGGCTAGTTGCCCTCCAATCTCTTTTGACTCTAAAAAAACTGAACTAGAACTTTCAATTTCCAATCAAATGAGCCATCTCTGAAGTTTTTACGAGCATCCCTTCAATAAGAGCCATATTGTTCTCCCAGGGCAAAACTTACAAAACCTACCCTCGGGCCCTGGGGGGCTCTGTCGGCCCTGGAGTTTTCGTTATATGGTCTTTGAACTATTTTAAAAAAAAAGCTATCTCACAGTTCTTATTGGATGGGTTTGAGGAAAAAAGGGCGTGGAGGGAGGGGGGCTAGATGCCCTCTAATTTCTTTTGACTCTAAAAAAACTGAACTAGAACTTTTAATTTCCAATCAAATTAGCCATCTCTGAAGTTTTTACTAGCATCCCTTCAATAAGAACCATATTATTCCCCAGGGCATAACTTACATTACCTGCCCTCGGGCACTGGGGGCTGTGTCGACCCCAGAGTTTTCGTTATAAGGTCTTTGAACTATTTTTAAAAAAAGCTATCTCACAGTTCTTATCGGATGGGTTTGAGGAAAAAAGGGCGTGGAGAGGGGGCCTATTTGAAAAAAGCTATCTCACAGTTCTTATCGGATGGCTTTGAGGTAAAAAGGACGTGGAGAGACGGGGGCTAAGTGCCCTCCAATCTCTTTTGACTCTTAAAAAGTGAACTAGAACTTTCAATTTCCAATCAAATGAGCCCTATTTGAAGTTAATACGAGCATCCCTTCAATAGGACCCATATATGCCCCAAGGGCATAACTTACAACGCCTGTCCCCGGGCCCTGGGTGTTGTGTCGACACCGGAATTTTTGTTATATGATCGTTGAACTATTTTTAACAAAATAGTTATATTAAAATTTCTATTGGATGCATTTGGAAAAAAGAGTTTGGGGGGGGGAGCTGTTTACCCTACAATATCTTTCAACGCTTAAAAAGTGAACTAGAACTTTCGATCTCCAATCAAATGAGCCCTCTCTGAAGTTTATACGAACATTCCTTCCATAAGAACCATATATGCCCCCAGGGCATAACTTATAACCCTTGCCCCTGAAGACTGTGGGGGGAGTGTCCTGCTCAAACACATAATTTCTAGAACTTTTAACTACGTTGAACAAATTGGCAATATCAAAATTTTGATTGGATGTGTTTGGGGAAATGGTGGCCGTGGAAAGGGTGTCAGTAGCCTTAGAATCACTTTTGACTATCAAAAAGGTAACTAGCCATTTAAATTTGTAATCGAATGAGCCCTTTTTGAAGTTTTTAAGACAACACTGTCTATAAACAACCTTATATGGCCCCAGGGCATAACTTACAACCCTTGACCTTAGGGCTGTGGGGGGTTGTCATCCTCAATGAAATCATTTCCAGAACTTAAAACAACGTTCAATAAAACGGCTGTCTCAAAATTTTGTTTGGATGTGTTTGGGGAAAAGGTGGAAGTGAGAAGGGGGTCAGTTACCCTCCAATCACTTTCGACTATTAAAAAGGCACTAGCCCTTTGAATTTCCAATCGAATAAGACTTTTTTTTAAGTTTCAACGACGACGCCTTCTATAAAAAACTTTATATGCCCCCGGGGCACAAATTACAACCCTTGCCCTGAAGGCTGTGGGGGAGTGTCCTCCTCAAAAACATAATTTCTATCTGGAAACCAATTACGATGACAAAATGGCTATCTCAAAATTTTGATTGAATGTGTTTGGGGAGATGGTGGGCGTGGAAGGGGTGTCAGTTGCCTTAGAATCACTTTTGACTATCAAAAAGGTAACTAGCCATTTAAATTTGCAATCGAATGAGCCCTTTCTGAAGTTTTTACGACAACGCTGTCTATAAAAAACCTTATATGTTCCCAGGGCATAACTTACAACCCTTGTCCTGAGGGCTGTGGGTGGTTGTCATCCTCAAAGACCTAATTTCCAGAGCTTAAAACTACGTTTAATACAATGGCTATCTCAAAATTTTGATTGGATATGTTTTGGGAAAAGGTGGGCGTGAGAGGGGGGTTAGTCGCCCTCCAATCACTTTCGACTATTAAAAATGGTGCTAGCCCTTTGAGTTTCCAATCGAATGAGCCTTTTTTGAAGTTTCTACGACTACACCTTCTATAAAAAAACTTTATATGCCCCCAGGGCACAACTTTCAACCCTTGCCCTGAAGGCTGTGGGGGAGTGTCCTCCTCAAAAACATAATTTCTATCTGGAAACCAATTACGCTGAAAAAATGGCTATCTCAAAATTTTTATTGGATGTTTTTGTGGAAATTGCGGGCGGGGAAGGGGTGTTAGTTGCCTTCCAATCACTTTCGACTATTGAAAAGGGCACAGGCCACTCTAATTTCCAATTGAATGAGGGCTTTTCGAAGTTTCTACGACAACTTCTTCGATGTTAAGTGCCCTTCTCTAAAGAAAAAAAAAATAATAAATAATGTATTATGCCAACATCGTTCTTATATGCCCCCCGGGCATAACTTAAAAACCTTGCCCTGAGGGTTGTGGGGGAGTGTCCTCCTCAAAAATATATTTTCTATCTGGAAATCAACTACGCTGAACAAAATGGTTATCTCAAAATTTTGATTGGATGTGTTTTGGGAATCATGGGGTTGGGGGGGGGGAGCGGGCTAGTTACCCTCCAATCACTTTCAACTATTAAAAAGGGCACTAGAACTCTCTATTTCCAATCAAATGAGCCCCCTTTGAAGTTTATACGACGACCCCTTCCATATGAAGTGCCTCTGGGAAAAAAATAAAACATTGGAGCCGTGTGGCCTTTACTATAGGCAACGCTATAGCGTTGCCTCTGAATGGCAAGGTACTGAACCTAGGGGATGAACAAAAGGAACTCAAGACTTACCTAAAACTCCTTAGGGACTCCTAAAACTCCTTGGTTGTAACTTGAAACAAAGCACAGAGCCATTGCAAGCGGTAAAACAAATAGTTTATCAATAACAATCTTGCTCGTTCCCTCTGCTGCAGTCACAATACAAAAATAAATAAAGAAATGAAAAAAGAAAAAATCTTAATATAATTATTTTTTCTTATTTTTCATCTATTAAACTACAGCCGACAAATCTATCGAAAAACAATAAATGCGAAATGAAGAAAATTAAATAAGAATGTTAACATTCCAGGCATCATGGTTGGCATCAACAAGTTGTGGCTATTGCCAACTTCAGAGTATCAAAGCATTCGTCTTCAAATTTTGCCCATTGTGAATGTTGCAATTTTTCTACATCTGACCACAGTCTTATTAATCGCTCGACAAGACACGATTCTTATTTTTCTGCAACTTTTCTTGTGGTCAATTTAGAACTGTTAACTAATACTTTTTTTCTTTATCCAGATATTCAATTGCTGGGAATAACTCCTTTTGCCTTTGGTGTCTATCCTGGTCTTTCCCTCTTTTGGCACTTGGGACCTAGCTATTCGTGAACTTGTTGGAAAGTTACCTCCAACGTACGAATCAGTCATTTTGTGAGTTGATTTAAATTTAGTTTGGCCGAGCGCTGAAGCTATTTTTGCACTTTTTAAGGGTGTTTTAAAAGATTGTAACCCTAAGATTGAATTACCTTTTGTTGGTATTGAGGGAAGAGAGCTTTCCGTCGACTCAATGGTTAACCCATAATTGTTCATATTTGGCCTACATATTTCCTTTTATCTCCTAGGAGAGCTGGAACGTGCTTTTTTTGCAGATACGTCTGCCATTAATCTTTAATTTTAAAATGGTTTCTAAGTTCCAAATTATTGGTACAGCTGTGTCAAGTTTCATTAAAATTTCAATGTTATTTGGTCATGACACACTTCTTTACTTTCACAATCGTGAGTGGCAGACTCAATAATGCCACTCAACCAAAATGACGATATGCCACTGCTATGATGACTATCAACTACACATAATGCAACATTTCAATAATATCTTCAATGTCCGGTAATGTTAACCTTAAATGTTGAATATCAGTTTAATTTTCCGAAGTATTTTCGCTCTCAATTTGTTTGTTTATTCCCTTTTATTTTTCTTAGGCTATGCATAGCTTCCTTTTTATCAAAATCCCCCTCTTTGGTATAATGTATTTTTCTTAGGTGATGCTAAGCTTACAAAATTTTTCAATTTTCAAAATAGTTTTTTTTTTTAACTCTATGCTTCTTTGCGCAATTTAAAGTGGCTCCTTTTGGCTGAATAAGCCCCAATCATAGGCAGCGCAATAGCGCTGCCTAAATAAAGAACGATGTTGGCACAACGTATTATTTTTATTTCATGGTTTTAGACCAGGGCACTTCGTATCGAAGGAGTTGTCATAGAAACTTTGGAAAGGGCTCATTCTATTGGAAATCGGAGTGGCTTATGCCTTTTTCAATAGTCGAAAGTGATTGGAAGGCAACTAACACCCCTTCCATGCCCACCATTTCCCCAAAAACATCCAATCAAAATTTTGAGATAGCCATTTTGTTCAACATAGTTGATTTTCTCATAGAAAATATGTTTTTGAGGAGGACACTCCCCCACAATCCTCAGGGCAAGGGTTTTAAGTTATGCCCTGGAGACATTATAAGAACGATGTTTTATTTTTATTATTTTTTCCTTTAGACCAGGGTTACTTCGTATCGAAGAAGTTGTCGTAGAAACTTCGAAAAGAGCTCATTCAATTGGAAATTGGAGTGGCTTGTGCCCTTTTTGATATTTGAAAGTGATTGGAAGGTAACTAACACCCCTTCCACGCCCACCATTTCCCGAAACATATGCAATCAAAATTACGAGATAGCCATTTTGTTCAGCGTAGTTTGTTTCAAGATAGAAATTATGTTTTGAGGAGGACACTCCCTCACAGCCTTCAGGGCAAGAGTTGTAAGTTATTCCCTGGGGGCATATAAGGTTTTTATAGAAAATATTGTAGTAGAAACTTCAAACAAGGCTTATTCAATTGGAAAATCAAAGGGCTAGCGCCTTTTAAATAGTTGAAAGTGACTGGAGGGCAACTAACACCCCTCTCACGCCCACTTTTTCCCCAAACACATCCAATCAAAATTCTGAGATAGTCATTTTATTCCACGCATTTTAAAGTTCAGGAAATTTTACCTTTGAGCTGGACACTCCCCTCACAGTCTTCAGGGCAAGGATTTTAACTTATGCCCTGGGGGCATATAAGGTTTTTATTGAAATCTTTGTCGTAGAAACTAGAAAAGGAGCTCATTCGATTGGAAATTCAAAGGGCTAGTGCCTTCTTTAATAGTCGAAAGTGATTTGAGGGCAACTAACCCCCCTCTCACGCCCACCTTTTCCCCAAACACATCCAACCAAAATTTTTGCATAGCCATTTTATTCAACGTAGTTGAAAGTTTTGGAAATTAGGTCTTTGAGGATTAAAACCCCTAACCCCCCCCCCCCCCCCGCCCTCAGGGCAAGGGTTGTAAGTTATGCCCTGGTAACATATAAGGTTTTTTATAGAAAGAGATTTATAGAAACTTCCAAATTAGCTCATTCAATTGGATATTGAAAGGGCTAGTGCCCTTTTTATAGTTGAAAGTGATTGAAGGGCAATTAGCCCCCCTTTCACACCCACCATTTTCTCCAACATATCCAATCAAAATTTTGAGATATCCATTTTGTTCAACGAAATTGAAAATTCTTAAAATTAGGTATTTTAGGAGGATAACTCCCTCAGAGCCCTCAGTGCAAGAGTTGTAAGTTATGCCCTGGGTGCATATAAGGTTTATGTAGAAGTTGTTGCAGAAATTTCAAAAGGGGGTCATATGATTGGAAATTGAAATTGCCCTTTTAATAGTCGAAAGTGAGTGGAGAGTAATTAACCCCCCTCTCACGCCCACCATTTCCCCAAGAACACCCAATCAAAGTTTATAGATAGCCATTTTGTTCAAAGTAGTTGAAAGTTCTGGAAATTATGTATTTAAGGATGACAAACCCCCCAGAGCCCCAGGGCAAAGGTTGTAAGTTATGCCCTGAGGGCATATAAGGTCTTTATTGAAAATATTGTCGTAGAAACTTCAAAAGGGCTCATTTGATTGGAAATTGAAAGGGCTGGTGCCTTTTTAATAGTTGAAAGTGATTGGAGAGTGACTACCGCCCCTTTAACGCCCACTATTTCCCCAAACACATCCAATCAAAATTTTGAGATAGCCATTTTGCTTAATGTAGTTGAAAGTTCTGTAAATTAGGTCTTAGAGGATGACAACCACCCTAATAGCCCTTAGAGCAAGGGTTGGAATTTACGCCCTTGGGGCATATAAGATGTTTTTAGAAAGCTTTGACGTAGAAACTCAAAAAAGGCTAATTCAATTTTAAATTGAGAGGGCTAGTGCCCTTTTTAATAGTCGAAAGTGATCGGAGTAACTAACCCCCCTCTCACGTCCACCATTCCTCCAAACACATGTAATCAAAATTTTCAGGTAGCCATTTTGTTCAACGTAGTTAAAAGTTCTGGAAATTAGGTCTTTGAGGATGACAACTTCCGCCCCAGCCCTCAGGGCAATGGTTGTAAGTTATGTCTTGGGGGCATATAAGGTCTTTATTGAAAATATTGTCGTAGAAACTTCAAAAGGGCTCATTTGATTGGAAATTGAAAGGGCTGGTGCCTTTTTAATAGTTGAAAGTGATTGGAGAGTGACTACCGCCCCTTTCACGCCCACCATTTCCCCAAACACATCCAATCAAAATTTTGAGATAGCCATTTTGCTTAATGTAGTTGAAAGTTCTGTAAATTAGGTCTTAGAGGATGACAAACACCCTAATAGCCCTTAGGGTAAGGGTTGTAATTTATGCTATTGAGCATATAGGGTGTTTTTAGAAAGCGTTGTCGTAGAAACTCAAAAAGTTCTCATTCGATTGGAAATCGAAAGGCCTAGTGCCCTTTTAATAGTCGAAAGTAATTGGAAGGCTTGACATTTTTATAGTAAAGATCGATGTGGGTATAATGTATTATTTTTTGTTGTTTTTTAGACACGGGCACTTCGTATCGAAGTAGTTGTCGTAAAAATTTCGAAAAGGGCTGATTCGATTGAAAATAGAAAGGGATGATGCCCTTTTTAATAGTTAAAAGTGATTCGAAGATAATTAATCCACCTCCCAAGCCACCCTCCCATTTTCCCATCATGTTTAGAAAATAAATGTTGCCTTAAGATTAAATCAAAAGTGTAAGTGCATCCAAGCTATCAAAGATAGTAAACAGATTTTTTTTGTGAATGGTATCAAGTTTTCCGTTTCAGGTCATCTAGAAGAGGTATGAAACTAAATTAAACAGTACTATTTGTGTCCAGGTTTTTAAAAGGGTGTATCTTGTTAAAAATTGCTGAATATTTTTCCCAGCATACAAATAGCAGGCCAAACTATAAAGTCTTAAAAAACCGAAAAGATTTAAAGTATTATTTTCTTTTTCCCTGAAAAGACTATGTCAATATAAAACGAACAGAAATTAATTAAAAAACTTTTTCCACAAAATATGTTTTTCAAAGAAAAGTAAAGAACTCCATTAAACAGAAAATGAGCAAAAATAAAATCAAATAATCTACGAAGTGTGAAACTACCACAAATCAATATCGATAAATAAATGAAACCCAAAACGAACAGAAATTACAACAAATAGCCGACTCAAACTCAAAACAAGCAGAAATCTCGTACATATACTGATATTTATATTTAGTAATCGAAACTTTTCAACTCTGTCGCTCCACCCCATTATCTGTACATATCGACGTTTTGGAAAATACTCACAAATTCTGACAAGTCAAAAATTCATTCAGTCTTCTTCTGGTTTGCAAAATATCTTTTACGTTTTCCCTCTTGGACCCGTAACTCTTATCTAATTAGAAAATTTAGCATTTCTGACCCCATTCTAGCTATGGAAAAGCGAATTCGGGCCTATAATTCCCGTTTAATGAAGTTGAACCATCCATGGTTGTCAGTATTGGCCGTCAGTATACCGTCAGTATTAGTTAAGATGTATTTGTTGTGTGTTTTTTTGTTTTTTTTAATTGTTTGTTTTCACGCTTAGTGTAATTGTTGCGGTTTTTAAACTGACTGATGATTTAGTCTCTTTTCTTATGAGTCCAATTTAAGTGACACTGGTTATTCTCAATTTTGGTGTCAATTTTTTTTATTTGATAATATATTGTGTATATTACTAATAATTTAATTGTTTATTAATTATCGGTTCTTTTAAACATATTGCTTTAAGTAAAGTTGTAAAAGGATCCGTGATTGAATAATTTCCTTGTTTCTGTTATTTATGTATATCGGCGTAAATGAATCATTTGTTGAGAGTGATCTGAGTTCAAGACCAGCGGGCGAAAGTGTTGTTTAATTTTTTTTACCATTTCTTGTCATATTTACACTAGTTGATATGATACCACATGTATAACTCCTAAGTTTATTTGTATTGCATTTTTTTCTTATTGCTCCGTCTTTTCATTTTTTGTATGACGGGTTTTCCAATAAATAATAATAATAATACTATATACAAGAATGTTGACAAAAATTTGTATCACCAGTATCCCAGGAATAGTCTATGGAATTAAGTTGAATATTTCAGGACATGTTGAGGGGGGTGCTTAACTAAGCAAAATACAAAATGTGCATGCTACTACAATTACTAAAAGTAATAATGCTTCTACAACTTCTGGCACTTCTACGATTGCTACTGCTACAACGACTACTATGACGACTATATCTATTACTACCGAAGCTCAGGGTATTAGAATGAAACTTTCAGGGAATGTTATCAAGAAAAGTTCATTTTAGAGCATCGAGTTAAAACTTTCAGCGCAGGCTGAACCAACCAAAAGGTACTATACGCACATACTACCCTTACTACTTTTTCTTTTAATACTAGTACTAATACTATTCTTAGGCTAAGGGTGTTAAGGAGATGTTCTAAAAAATGTCAGGAGGAGTCCCCTTGACATTTTCCACATCTTGGCATCAAGCCAAGGTTTAATTGTAGAAAATAAAAACCGATAGTACGAGTGAGTGAGAGGCAAATTTGGCATGACCCCTTTTTAGGATTGTATTAAACAATATTGTTTCACTTGCTGATAGATGAGTCTATCATTCATCATTCGTCCATATATCATTCACAGGGCAAAACTAAGAAAGGTAGTTATACAACTAAGGGATGAACCTTTGGATTGATTTTGGGTTGAAGCGTGACGGAAAATGTCCACTGGACTTTTATGCAAAATAGGAGACTGAATTTGCTTGTACTCACTGGCGAACAAGTGATCTAAGCTTAATAGGCTTCGCCACTTGTAGTCTAAAGGCAGATTACCGTGCCAAAGGATTTAAACATGACCAATCAGTCCCCCGGATGCGCAGGCGAATGAAGAGACCTATAGTTTTTCAAGTGTTTGGTTAATTAAATTAAGTTGATGTATGATCCTTCACCAAAAATATAGAATTTGGTTGAATCAACACCAAAAAGTCAGCTATCAGAGGCAACGCTGTAGCATTGCCTATAATAAAGGCCATACGGCTCATATGTTTTATGTATTTATTATTTTTTCCAAGAGGCACTTCCTATGAAAGGGGTTGTCGTAGAAACTTCAAAGGGGGCTCATTCAATTGGAAATCGAGAGTTCTAGTGTCCTATCTAATAGTCAATAGTGATTGGAGGGCAACAAGCCCTCCCCCCCACGCCCATCATTCCAATCAAAATTTTGAGATAGCCATTTTGTTCAAAGTAGTTGATTTCCAGATAGAAAATATATTTTGAGGAGGATAGTCCCCCACAACCCTTAGGGCAAGGGTTTTAAGTTATGCCCTGGGGGCATATAAGGCTTTTTATAGAAGGCGTTGTCATAGAAACTTCAAAACAGCCTCATTCGATTGAAAATTCAAAGGGCTACTGCCCTTTTTAATAGTCGAATGTGATGGGAGGGCAACTACCCCCCCCCCCACGCCCATCATTTCCCCAAACACATCCAATCAAAATTTTGAGATAGCCATTTTATTCAACGTAGTTGATTTCCAGATGAAAAATATGTTTTTGAGAAGGACACTTCCCCACAACCCGCAGGGCAAGGGTTTTAAGTTATGCCCTAGGGGCATATAAGGTTTTTATAGAAGGTGTTGTCTCAGAAACTTCAAAAAAGGCTCATTCGATTGGAAATTCAAAGAGACAGTGCCCTTTTTAATAGTCGACAGTGATTGGTGGGCAACTAGCCCCCCCCCCCCCCACACCATTCATTCCCCCAAACACATCCAATCAAAATTTTGAGATAGCCATTTTTTCAGTGCAGTTGATTTCCTCATAGAAAATATGTTTTTTAGCAGGAAAAACCCCCACAACCCTCAGGGCAAGGGTTTTTAGTTATGCCCTGGGGGCATATAAGGTTTTTTATAGAAGGTGTTGTCGTAGAAACTTCAAAAAAGGCTCATTCGATTAGAAATTCAACGGGCTAGTGCCCTTTTTAATATTCGAAAGAGATTGGAGGGCAACTAGCCCCCCCCCCACGCCCATCATTCCCCCAAACACATCCAATCAAAATTTTGAGACAGTCATTATTTTTAGCGTAGTTGATTTCCAGACAGAAAATATGTATTTATGGAGGACAAACCCCCACAACCCTCAGGGCAAGGGTTTTAAGTTATTCCCTGAGGGCATATAAGGTTTTTATAGAAGGCGTTGTCGTAGAAACTTCAAAAAATGCTCAATCGATTGGAAATTCAAAGGACTAGTGCCCTTTTTAATAATCGAAAAGTGAATGGAGGGCAAATAGCCCCCCCCCCACGCCCATCACTCCCCCAAATACATCCAATCAAAATTTTTAGATAGCCATTTTGTTCAAAGTAACTGATTTCCAGATAGAAAATATATTTTTGAGGAGGAAACTCCCCCACAACCCTTAGGGCAAGGGTTTTAAGTTATGCCCTGGGGCCATATAAGGCTTTTTATAGATGGCGTTGTCGTAGAAACTTCTAAACAGGCTCATTTGATTGGAAATTCAAAGGGCTACTGCCCTTTTTAAAAGTCGAAAGTGATTGGAGGGCAACTACCCCCCCCTCCAACGCCCTTCAATTCCCCATACACATCCAATCAAAATTTTGAGATAGCCATTTTATTCAGCGTAGTTGATTTTCAGATGGAAAATATGTTTTTGAGAAGAACACTTCCCCTCAACCCTCAGGGCAAGAGTTTCAAGTTATGCCCTGGAGGTATATAAGGTTTTTATAGAAGGTGTTGTCGTAGAAACTTCAAAAAAGGCTCATTTGATTTGACATTCAAAGGGATAGTGCCCTTTTTAATAGTCGAAAGTGATTGGAGGGCAACTAGCCCCTCCCCCCGGGCCCATCATTCCCACAATCATATCCAATCAAAATTTTGAAACTACCACAAAATTTTGAAACCAGCCATTTTGTTCAGCCTAGTTGATTTCCAGATAGAAAATATCTTTTTGAGGAGGAAACTCCCCCACAACACTCGGGGCAAGGGTTTTAAGTTATGCCCTGGGGGCATATAAGGTTTTTATAGAAGGCGTTGTCTTAGAAACTTCAAAAAAGGCTCATTCGATTAGAAATTCAAAGGGCTAGTGCCCTTTTTAATAGTCAAAAGTGATTGGGGGGCAATTAGCCCCCCCCCCCCAACGCCCATCATTCCCCCAAACACATCCAATCAAAATTTTGAGACAGCCATTATGTTCAGCGTAGTTGATTTCTAGATAGAAAATATGTATTTAAGGAGCACACTCCCCCACAACCCTTCGGGTAAGGGTTTTAAGTTATGGCCTGGGGGCATATAAGGATTTTATAGAAGGTGTTGTCATAGAAACTTCAAAAAAGGCTCATTCGATTGGAAATTCAAAGGGTTAGTGCCCTTTTATATAGTCGAAAGTGATTGGAGGGCAACTAGCCCCCCCCCCAAGCCCATCATTCCTGAAATATATCCAATCAAAATTTTGAGAAAGCCATGTGGTAACGTGGTTTTTATGGTATTGAAGTGATGTAGTAGTAAATGCCTTTAGTCTCCCTTTATACGAGATGTAGACTATGTCCTTAAGATATTTAATCTCTGGTAGCGTGCCTTAGGCTGTGACCGGATTAATCAGGCGTTCCAGTTGGGGTATTTTCGAGAGGCTAAAGATAGATCGTAGAAAGGTCGGCTATAACACAATACACTCAGTTAAGTTAACTTTTATTCAGTTAACATATAATAATACCAGATATATATATTCTACTGGGACTGGCTGTCCCAAGTAGACTACAAGTCTCAGAAAACTACAATAATATATATATATATATATATATATATATATATATATATATATATATATATATATATATATATATATATATATATATATATATATATATATATATATATAAGATACTTAGACACTTACAATGATCCGACAAGATTCCTAGGTATTTCTAAAACAACGGACCAGAGGTCAGTCCAGCATAAAGTTAGTATCCGTCTGCCCCTTCCCATAAAATGTATCTTTTATACATTTTTATCAACCACACCTTCCTGTACCCAACCGACGCAATAGCTAGGAAGTGACGATATCTCAATATCCCGTTAAGCAGAAACTTGGCAGGATATGTTCCTTATCTCAACAAAAAGTGGTATTTCTAAACTTTGTATTTGCGTCTTAATATATTTTTACTAAATTCCAAATTGACTTAATTAGAAGGCTAGCACAGCACAGTACTCCCCATTTAAAGAAGAGTTGTCCCAACTCTCCATATTTTACTTTTAAAACAACTTAATTTTGTACATAGTTACATGCTGCCATCTTTGGGTCATTCTTTGCATATACCCTCAGTGGGTTTCCTTAGGGTCATGTTTCTAGTCCATTATAGGCCATGTTCAGTTTTTTTTTGTCGAATGATTTCAATTTGAAATTCATCCTTGTTTCTTTTTTTCTATGTCTCTAGGACTGGAAAATACTCTGTTTACCCTTTTCATATGCATCTTCTGTTTTAGCTTGACCCCAAGCAGCTTAAGCATTATATTAGTGGCTCTGCTTAAATTAGATTTCAAGTTATATTAGAAATATTTATGAATTATTTAGGTTTAAATTTAATTCCCATTAATAATTTAATTTATCTGTGTGATGTGGTTGATATACCGTTTATTTTTCAGGTTTAGAAATGCCTTGGATAAATTACACATAATAATTTTTGTTTTTCAATTTTTATATATTTTTCCAGCACAAAGCATTTTCACATATTTCAATAACATACAGCCTTGAGGCTATGTAGCACATTCTTTAGGCCAAAATTAAGTTCTGATTTTATCTCACTTTCTGATGAACTTGTAATAAAGGGATTCAAAAAATGATTGACAAAAAATGGATCCGAAAGGATGTTATGAAAAATTTAATTTCCGAAAAAAAGCTATGGCTGTATCTAAAATAAATATTCACATTAGAATACACATAAAGCATAATTTTTTACATATACAGAAGAAAGAAACACTCAATTTGTAAAGTTTAATTACTTTTAATTAGTTTTCTCTCTTTTAATTACTCTACAAATAACGCTAATTAAATCGAAACATTATGTTTCTTGCTGGCGACTTGTTTCATTATCCTCTTCAACTTAATATAGGATTATTAAGTTGAAACAGTTGAAACAGATACACAAACAGATTGTTTCACAATAAAAAAATATTTATACGTTGACTCGAAGTCAAAAATTTATATATAACATTATATTACTAGTTAAAACTTAAAGAAAATTAAACATAGTATGTATATATATATATATATATAGATATATATATATATATATATATATATATATATATATATATATATATATATATATATATATATATATATATATATATATATATATATATATATATATATATATATATATATATATAAGCATAGTGTAATAACTTACACAAGTAATTTTTAAGTCGCAAAACTAGATAGGATATTTAACTACTGGTAAAAACTTAAAGCATTAAAAAGATAAAACACGGAATAGATTAGCATTAGAATTAATTCCAATTATTGTTTTGTTAATTGCTTATAAAGTATTAATTTAGAATACTTCTTGAGTGATACAAAAAGTAAAATAAAAAAAACTACTCAACTTATTAATTCACTATATTTACATGGATAGTTTAGGTTAAATATATATATATATAATATATAAACATATATATATATATTTTATATATATATATATATATATATATATATATATATATATATATATATATATATATATATATATATATATATATATATATATATATATATATATATATATATATATATATATATATATATATATATATATATATATATATATATATATATATATATATATATATATATATATATATATATTTAAAGAAGTTATGTTGATGCATAACTTAATTGTTAAAAACAAATAATAATTATGTACCCAAATAATTCATTTAATCACTTCAATATTTGTTCTTTGTAAAACTTTTAAATAAGTCTGTCAAGACTTTTATCTGATAAGTCTTAACTGCAATTAAAATATTTACGAAAAAAACAATAGACAAATAGATTTATACACTATAACTGATAACTGTGATTAGCCTTTATTTAAGGGGTTGGAAATAGTTCAAATAACATGATTTTGCTATTAAAATTTATATATTTACAATTTTTTTTTATGATAACAAATCCATATTTAGAAAGAGTTTTCAAAATATCTTTATAACTGTATATATTTTCTCAACAACATTTGTTACCATTATATAACTTTTCCATATACTACTATATTTATTTTCTTATCTTTGTTTTACAACTTTGGTTCTACTTCGAACCAACTGTGACATTAACTGTCGTTAGCTTACTATATGCCTGTTTGTTTATCTATACTTTTGAGCTTTTTAATTCTTTTCGAATTTTTTAGGCACTTGAGACAGTTTTATAACGTTTTGTCTGTAATCCCTTTTTTTCAGCTTTAATGTCCTTTTGGGATAAGGCTCCATTTACAGCTTAGATCTGATAAGCTAGAAATTTAGCTATTTGTCTTTTTACCTGTTTTGGCACTATCAATTGACTCGTGCCTGCACCCTGAAGGTTTGCTTACCATGACTGCCTTCTGGTATCTCTTATAGCATTTCTAAGTTCTCTTGTCATCAGCTACAGCTAAAAGGACTATTATGAACCTGCACACACAATAATTAATTATATCGTATAGTATTGCCGAACTTTTTTTGATTTGTGGCCACAGTTTTCTCTTTAATACTGCAAGTTGTTTGAAAATCTTTACGAAGACACCGTGGGTTGCGTCCAAGTCAACAGCAAACGGAGCACGACATTCGGCATCAAAACCGGTGTACACCAGGGATGTGCAGCTACCCTGGAACTGTTCAAGTGCGTGATAGACTATGTCATAACCCAAACAACAAATCAGCTATCCTTTTGTTTGCAGATTGGAGATCACATTCTCACGGACGCTGACTTCATAGATTATCTTGTTCTCGTTGCTGAATCGATCGACCAGTTGACTGACGCTCTGGAAGTCCTACAGGAAGAGGCAGCAAAGGTGGGGCTGAAAATAAACTGGCTTAAGACAAAGATAATGGCAATTGAGCCCCCAAGCCCATTCTCACCCCCTGAGAACATAATTGTTTGCGGAGCTCCTGTCGAAGTTGTAAATAACTTCACTTATCTTGGCTCCGTGTTGTCTAATGACGGCTCTATAGAGGAAGAGGTGTGCAGCCGAGTTTCAAAAGCCTCGTCTATCGTCGGAAGGCTCAACAATCTCTGGAGAATGCCGCATATACGTATCTAGACACACGAAGATGCGAATTTATAATGCATCCGTAGGCTCGGTCCTCCTTTATGCAGTGGAAACCTGGCCTCTCAAATCAACAATCATCAGAATGATAGACGTCTGCCAGACGAAACAGCTCCGTCGGATTCAGGGACTTTGATGGGAAGATTTTGTAAGCAACGCAAGGTTGCTCGCACTCACCTCCCAAGTGCCATTCTCCGTCCAAATAGCGCACCGTACTTTCAGATGGTTCGGACACCTCCTGCGCATGCCGACGACAACCCCAGCCCGAATAGTCTACGATTTTGACGCTAAAGCTAATGGCTGGTCTCACCCGAGGGGCAGACCTCAGACAAGGTGGAAGGATAGCCTCAACAAATTCCTCGAGATAGCTAACATCGCTGTCGAAGAGGCCCCATTAATAGCAGTAGACCGGTCAGCCTGGAGGAGAAGAGTTGCGACGATCTCTACGCCACCCCCAGCGTGGCAGGAGCCTTAGGTCAAGTCACAGTTTTCTCTTTGGCTATTCTGTTCTCAAACAAAGTGGCCCCTTTGCAGAAAATACCTTGCCTTCATGGCACACAGTAATTTATTTTTAGACATACAAGTGACAATGACTATTATCACTATGACTTCCCAACTTTTAGTGGTCTTGTCTTTAGGCCATGCTAGTCATTTTTCCTAAAACAACTCTCACATAAAGGAGCATAATTTTTCTGTATACTTGGAGTATATCTCTAATATTTGTAATGGTCTCGGCCCCAGTTAACCACTGTAACAGTGGCTCCGTAGTATTAATACTACTTATTTGTACCTATTTAGTACAATTTTCGTACTAGTCTTGTTCGGTCAGTTCAATATGCGCGTATAACAGATTTTAACTGACTCCGTTGAATTTTTTTTACTTTAATTTCGTCTTGCTATATTTTTAACTTGAACCCTTCTATTTTTTCCCTTATTTTTTTGATTATTTACTTCAATGAAGCCTAAGGGTTTTTTTTCAAGTTTTTTTTCCGTTTTTTCAATAAAATAGGTCTTTTCTAAGCCTATATTTATGTTTCATGTTTTATTCAATAACTTTTGCAAATGTTTATGCTAATTGCCCTTTTATGGTCAAATTCATTATCTCCTTATTTGTAAGAAGTGGGGGGGTGTCTATTGTCGCAACCTGTATTTTTTTTTAATTATTTAAATTTCTCTGTTCGAAAGTGTTTGTGTTAGAAAAGTACTGTATTTTTTTCAGCTGATTTTTAGAACACTTTTAATTAAGTTTTGCCCCGCATTTGCTAGTTCTCATTCCTTCATAAGAATCTAATTTTAGATATCCTTATTTCCGCAAAATTGTGTGGTTTTTATTGCAATCACATATTCTTTGTCTCTGCTACTTCACAAAAAAAATAATGCCTCGTTCGTGCCAAATTTTGTTTAGAGATAGGGATTATCAGTGCCCAATGCGGTTTCCCTATAATCTCTTATTTTATTCGCGTATGGTTTTGATCCTCAGTTTAAATTTCGCCTTAGTTTTATATTATCATTGAGTGCAATTTGTCTCTTTCGTGATATTTTCGAATATATCCCTGTTCTAAAGGTTTATGGGTTTAGTGCCCGAGTAAAATTTCTCACATGTTAATTATTTTTTCTTAGCATGTGGAACTTTACCCGAACATTCAGCTTAAACCTCCTCCAAAGTTTGGCTTTTATTTCTGATCTATATTTGGTTAGCTTGGTGGATCCCCCCCCCCCCTATGACAATACGTTTAACAGTTTTTTTAAATGCCAATGGTCATGTCATTTGGTGTCTTTCGCCTGCAATTTCCTCGCCCTGATTATCTCTGTTAATGGTGTGTCGTGAATCTATTTAATATGTGAAATTATTTATACCCGAGAAAACTTTGTTTTATACTGTGCTATACTTTTTAAATTGTGACACATTTCATCAACGGCTTCTTATTTATATATACTGTCTCTTATTTAGTAAGTACTCATTTGTTATCTTCTATTATTTATAATAAGATTACAGCTAGCTTATACATGTAGTGCACTTAATGTGAACTCTTGCTGTTTTTCCTATTAATGTTATTTTTTTTAATTTCTTTTAAAACAATTGTTTTAAATTCGAATGGAGTTGCCACCTCAGAGAGTCAAAGGTCAGTAGACGCTTTGCATGTACTTCACAAGGAGAGACCAGCAGTGATTGAGCTCAACTCCAAATTTGCTAGCTTCCAATGACCCTATTTCGGTAGACTATCCTCCTTCGTTTTTTTTAAATTACCCCTCCCCCCAAATAATTTTTTCAATATAAATATCAAAAGAATCGCCTTAATGCTGATTCTAAATAACTATAATTCTATTAGTTTCACTACGCCCATTAAAAGTTACGAGTCACCTATTAATGCCCTGTGCAATTGTTTCCGTGATAAGGTTTCTGTTGGCTCCCTATCACAACCTATTTTTCGACTAATTGGGATATAAGGGATTATTTGCTCCACTCTATTTGATTTCTACTATCAGACCGTGTGTATCTGATATATTATGAAGGAAATTTTGACGTTATTAACATACCGATTAAAGAAGGAAAAAATATAGATAGTTTTTAGAGGCTCTTTACTTGTTTATTTTATTTTATTTTATTTTTTTCCGGTTAACATTATTTTATTCAAATATTAATCGGTTGGGGGCTACGCTTGTTCTCCCTTTATCCGTTTTCTCGTCCGAAGTATGGACTCCAAATTTTTGTTTCTCTTCTTTATAATATTTGCAAGTTTTTCCGTGGTCTCTATAGTATGGTACACAAGGTTCTGAATTCGAGCGCGGTTTTGTTGCCTCGTCAAATATCTTTAATATTTGTTTCTCACGACGTTTGGCCTTTTTCACAAGTGATTTAGCTACTTGTGCTACTGAAGAAGGAACTTGTTACTGTCTTTCTGGTTTCTTAAATTTTCTCCATAATTTCTCTCTTAAGGAGGGTTTTCTTAACGATGGCCCAGGTTTAGGTATATCTGTTTCTGTAGAAGAATTATCGGTGTCGAATTCTGTTTGCTCGCGTCTGGAAGATGGCGTTTGTTCCAAAAGCCATTTTTGTGTTAAGACTGTAGGTGAGTCTAATGTATGAAAATCAGATAATTCATTGGTTCTTTCCAATTTTTCTTCCTCTTTGGATTTCACCTTTGATTTATCATGTTTTAAACCATAAGGTTGTGTTTGAGGCTCTTCATCGCTAGTATCCGATGAGCATCGATTATTTCCCTTTTTCTCTTGTTTGTTGTGGGGATTTTGTAGCCAAGACTGGGCTAAATACTCCTTCCACTCCTCCCAACCGTTGCGGTCATTAAAAAGGTCATAAAATTCATATGGTCTTCTGATTCTTCTTGTATTTCACAGCGGGCGGGCTTTTCAGTTGATACTATTTAGCCCTTTTCCTTTTGCTTCACTCTGTGGGCTACAGAGCTACTGGCTTGGTTGTCTCTTATTTGTTAGATATTCACAGATATCTTTCAGTAGATCTGTCGACTCAAGGACTTCAACTATAAGGTGATAGATGTCGATTTCGATGCTCTGTGTGCAGGTATAGTTGGCTAGGCTTTTGGCTGATACTAAGATTTTGTGGTGTTTGAAGCAATTTAACAGTTTACAAAGCAAGGTATGTTGTGCAGACGTCAGCATATTACATTCAAATAGGCAGTGGTCAATTTTTTCATTATTCATATTACAATGCCTGCAGAGAGGAGACAGGGGAACTGAACCACTTGAATTAGGAAACTGATACGAGAATGCAAGAAAATTTAGTCCGTTTGTTCCAGAACAAATTCTATGATAAATTTTAGAAAAATACTTATTGGGAAAGGAGGAAAGGATAAGATTATTTTTATTAAACATAGTATCTGATAGTCTACATCGATAAATATCTGTAATGGTGATTGGTCTCCCACTTGGCTGGTCGATATTTATAGCATTTCCTGCTATTTCATCAACCTGATGATTACCACTTATACCAAAGGGGCTAGGAATATACTGAAGATAAGCTCTTATTCCATTTGAAGCAAGATTATCTATAATACTAAGGCAATGATAAGTGTCAATATCTAACTTATACTGAGGAGCTGAAGACATCAACTCAAGGCTTGATAAAGAGTCGGAATAAACTATAATATTATTAGAATTGCAATCAGAGGTTGGTTTTCCATAAGGTGTTCTAATGCCATGATTATGGCATTTAACTCTGCAGACATTATAGATACATTATTCTACAATCTCTCACCCATTGCAATTTTCAGGTGAGGAAGAAAAGCACCACTTACTACCATAGACATTTTGTTAAAATAGTTCAAAGTTCTGATAACAAAAAACTCCGGTGTCGACACAGCCCACCAGGGCCCGGGGGTAGGTGTTGTAAGTTATGCCCTGGAGCATATAAACAATCAAACAATCATTAAATAAGCAATCAATGCAAACAAACATACAATAGATATTAATGTAAATAGATAAATAAATTTAGTGCTGATATTAATGTAAATTAATAAATAAATTTTTGCTGGGTGGAATTTAATGCGGGGGAATTATCAGCAGGAAAAGAAAATGTTCTTTGAGGAGGGAAGAATTTCCCAGAGGTGGATTTTCCAAATGTGAATTATTCAGGGAGGGGACGACTAAGCCCATTCGATAATATTCTAAATTTTACATCTGAAAGTAACGGGAATAAAGAATCAACGGAGATGTCAGAGATAGCACTTCAGGATCCTTTAGACGATTTTGTTCGTGTCTTTTGAAAAAAGACATTTCCAAAAGACAGATTATTTTCAGTTGTATTACTTTCTCTGTGGCTGCTCAGTTATGCATGTGAGGGGGGAGACTTTCCTCCCCCCACCACTGTCTACGCAAAGGTTTTAGTTTGTATCTCAAGGCTTAAAAATGAACGTAATGCGATAAAAGTATAACTCAAAATAACATATATAGAATAAAAAAAGCACATAACACGGAACAATTAATCAAAAGTGCATGTTCTGAGTTGAAGGTCACCAAAATGATGACCCAGGGTGCTCACCATTCCAAAATCTATTAAATCAATCCTGCGATAAATGAAAATATAAAGTATTTTTGAGTATTTTAACGTCTTCCTTAACTCAAACGGTCCAACATTCTACAGCCCAATGAGTCTGTCTAATCTCCTAAATCGGAAACGGAGGATATAAGTGAAGTTCCGCCCCGTATTGGATGAGTCTCCTACCTCAGCCTCCCCCTCTCCTACTGTTTACGCTAAGGTTTTCTCCTTTATGCCAAGTACGCCGCCCCCACCCCAAAGAATTTAATAAGGTAAAGTTTTGTATGGGAATAACACATAGTAAATCTATTATAATTATCCAATTATAAGGTTAAAATACATACTCCGTGATAGATGCAAAATTGCTTTGGCACATAAATCCTATTAAGATCAAATCCAAACAGTCGTGATCCCTTTGTGTCAGCAACTGAAATGGTCTAAACCCCCTTATTGGAGCTATTTATAAATCCATTCATTGTTGTCAATCGCTGTCCACAAGTTATGCAAGCTATCTATTGTTCATATATAAGGTTTTTATCAAAGAGGTAATCGTATAGACTTTGAAAAAAGTCTCATTCGATTTAAATCGAAAGTTCTAGATCCGGCTTTTAAAGTCAAGAATAATCGAACAGTAAGCACCCCCCCCCCCCATGCCATAAAAAATTTAAACTTTCTGCAATCAAAAACGAACAAAAATTATTTAAAAAAAACTTCACGAAAAATAAGATTTTAAAAGAAAATTAAAGGCCGTTTTAAAATTAAGCTATGCAAATATAAATACATGTGTAAATTAAAACTTAAAACGACCAGAAATTACTAGTAAAAAATGAATGAAACAGAAAACGAACAGAAATTAAATAAACAATCATAGCAAAAAACATACAATAAGTAATAGTATAAATGAATAAATAGATCTTAAAGCGAGTAATGCTTAGATTAAATCTGAAAATCAAGCTTAAAATGAAAAAAATATTTTGCTATTAAAGTATAAATGAAACTCAAAACAAACAGAAATTAAATAAACAATCAATGCGAACAAACATACAATATATATTGATAAAAATGAATAGATAAATCTTAAAACGAGTGAAACTTAAATTGAATAAGCAAATCAAGTTTGAATCGAATAAAAATAACTACAAACAAAAGTTTGGGTATCGCTTCACTGCAGAAGCCTAGAACCTACTGCGTCATTGGCGCTTTACTGAAAACGAATTATATGACAAATGTTTTCTTTTGTACTTAATATTGAAAATAAATATTAAAATTACAGTAAAATTTTGAATTGATGAGCTTTCAGCATTTAATATAATTATACATCAAATATTGAGTTTAATTTATTAGTTCTTTCCAAGATTGTTCAAGACAAATATAATTTCACTACAAACAAAATTTGGGTGCTGCCCCCTTCTTTTACTGTAAAGACCTAAAACCTACTGTGCCATTGGTGCTTCACTGAAAACGAATTACTCGTATACTACAAATTTTATTCTTTTCCAGTTCTTACAGCATTGAAAATGAAAATAAAATTACATTGAAAAAAAATTTTGAACTGATGGATCTTTCAACAGTTAATATCATTATATATATAATATTCAATTTGATTTTGTTTATACTTTCCGAGACTGTTCAAGACTCATGTAGTTTTCAGTAAGGCTGGCGCTTTACTGAATGACGCAGCAGGTTTTAGGCTTCTGCAGTGAAGCGATACCCAAACTCTTGTTTGTAGTTATTTTTATTCGATTCAAACTTTATTTGCGTATTCAATTTAAGTTTCACTTGGTTTAAGATTTAGTTATTCATTTACATTGTTACTTGTTGTATGTTTTTTGCTATAATTGTTTATTTAATTTCTGTTCGTTTTGGGGTTCATTTATTCTTAAATAGTAATTTCTGGTCGTTTTGAGTTTGAATTTTAACAGGTATTTGTATCTCCTGAGCTTAAGTTTAAAATGGGCTTTTCTTTGAAAAACTTATTTTTCGGAAAGTTTTTTTTTTTAATTAATCACTAAAAGCGTCACCTCATTGGGAATTTCGGCACTTTAGTCCTAAAAAGTTGGCAGTTCTGTATGTATGTTTCATTGGAGAAGCGGAATATAGCTTTCTATTTACCTTTAAAAATCCGAAGGTAATTCAAAATATTCTTTCAGATATTACTAGAAAAATAGTTGAACCAAAACTGCAGTTTCAAAGGTGTTACCAACATGTAAAGCTTCTGAGCCTGGTAAATCAAATGAATAGGTTCAGACAGTCTGTCCTACCTTTGGGCTAAATTAGGGTCATGGTAGGCTAGCCTAGTTGTAAGTTTTTATTTTCTTTTATTATTTGCTGAGGCAAACCATGGGAAGTTTGGTAAAATTCTACTTTAGTTACTTTTACCTATCTTGGAAAGGGGTGAGGTTACAAAAATGAAACTTTCAAGAATGGGTCTACAGGCTAAAATATGTCCTGGGAAGGTATTTTGCATTACTTATCTCCTCTCCTTCTCCCTCTAGAGGATCCTGAAATTTGCCTACATGACAGGTCTATACCTATTGAAATTTTGACAAAACAGAATTTTACCTTAATTTTCTGTTAGGCTAACATTTTTTTTCTCTGGCTTTAGTTGTGAAAATGCAATTCCTGTTATTTGAGTAGTATTTTAAGCCATATCAATGGTAATTTTCAAAATTAAGGAAATGTTTTTGCATATCTGTAAAACTCTATTTATCAGGATTGAGCTGGAAAGGGGTGAGGTTACAAAAATGAAACTTTCAAGAATGGGTCTACAGGCTAAAATATGTCCTGGGAAGGTATTTTGCATTACTTATCTCCTCTCCTTCTCCCTCTAGAGGATCCTGAAATTTGCCTACATGACAGGTCTATAACTATTAAAATTTTGACAAAACAGAATTTTACCTTAATTTTCAGTTAGGCTATCATTTTTTTTCTCTGGCTTATTTGTGAAAATGCAATTCCTGTTATTTGAGTAGAATTTTAAGCCATATCAATGGTAATTTTCAAAATTAAGGAAATGTTTTTGCATATCTGTAAAACTCTATTTATCAGGATTGAGCAAAGTTGTGAAGCTGAAAACAATTTTGTTGGACTTCATTTTGAGCAGAAGATCTATATTACAAGTTTTCACTTTTATAACACACATTTTAAGGGACATCATAGAGGTCTCTAATACATTTTGTTGCCCTCCTCTGGACTGATTCTAGAGCTGCTTGGTCTGTCTTATTGATTAATATACCCAATATTAATATACCCAATCCTTCTCAATTCCTCTTTGGTTACAAGATGTGAGGGTTTTAGTTTTACATAATTTTGCTCAATTGGATACTGGCTTTTACCTTAGGCTATCTAAATTCTGGTTTAAAATGTTTTAGTCTAGGTTTACCACAATTTTAGGTTTTCAATATATTTTTCATATCCTTTTGTTTTTTAAATTGTATGTTAAGTATTAGGGTTAAAGACCTGTTCTTGGCAAAAACCACTTCTCTTTGGTATTCTGAATAAATAGAGATAGGTTTTAGGACTGCCCCCTATTTTACTAGCCTACAGCAGGATGCAATGTGAGTGTTGTCACACAACCTTCACCTTTTATCCACCTTCCTAATGAAATTTTCACAAATAATTTGTCATCATAAATTTGGAATGTGGTCTCTGTTTTGACAAGCAGTTAAAAAGAAAATTATGTTTAATATTTGTGATTTATTGAACAAATATTAAACCTATAAGGATATGTACATCAAAATGAGATAATTGATATTTCCAAAAAGAGGTCCTTCTAGGTAAGTCAATAAACAAATAATTCAAAGTGTTTGATCTTGAATAATTTTAATAATAACCATATTGATGGATAGCTTAGAATTTTATCTATTCATTAATGTATACAATTCCTGTATGTTACAAGATGTGAGGGTTTGAATTTTACATAAATTTGCTCAATTGCTTACTGATTTGTTACCCTAGTCTACAGACTATAAAATTCTGAAAACAACTTTAAAAACTCTAAAGTGTATGGTTAAACCTATATAATTTCCAACAGGCTAGTGCCTTATTCTACCATCCCCCCCTTTAATGTGCAAATATATAGCCCAATTGAATGTTGCAGCAGCACATACACAGTCCCTGATATCCTGCACAATAGTCAACCAGCTACTGATCCTGAGCTGAAATTTGAAATTTTCAACTAATAATTTATTTATTTATTGGTACCAAAATACAGTAAGCTTTAACAAGCTTGTTGCACTAAACAATTATAAAAAAGTCTATGACAATGTTGATGACCAGTAACTAAAACATTCAGTAAACATACACACTGAAAACATAATAACTGAAACATACAGTAGCATACCAAAATAACTGAAACATATCTAATAATAATTGAAACATACCAAAAAGTAAGCCTACAAAATGACTGAAAAACATACTGGTCACAAATCAGCTAATACAAAAGTAAAAATATTCTCAAAATGGATTGTGATAAGACCTAGTATAGAAATCTGTAGAGATTAAACTACTTTTGAAAGACTGGACCATGGTACTTGCAACTATTACAGATGGAAGTGAATTCCCACTCTTTCATACTTGGCTAGACAAAGAGTTTTGGCCTAATCTTTTCTGTGAACATTGTGGGTAAATTTTGTGTTGGTGTTGACAGGTACTACTTTATTCTGAAAAAGTGAGATAGAGTGGTATTATCAATAATTCTAACAATGCAGAATGTATTTATTAGATCAGCTCTATCACATCAGAACTGAAGACTAGGCAACTGTAGTCTCTGCATTCTCTGGTGTTAAGGTAGATAACTCAGGTAAGGAATGAGTTTGGTGGCCCTACATTGCACTCTCTCAACCCTTTCACTGTCGCTCTCTCTTATTAAGGGGATACCATACTCATGAGCAACACTCAAGTATTGGATGTACAGTGGATACATAAGTGAAATCAATGAACAAAGATTAAACTTAGAAAATTTACACTTTAAACATAGTAATTGGTAATTTGCCTTATGGGTGATATCCAATACATGTTTATCAATAATTTGTATCTTTTTTTTCTCTAATTCCAGTATTGTTTTTCCCTCACCTCCTATGTATGATGTGTCACATAATATATAAACTATTCTGATTAATTATGACAGCTCTTAAGGAACTTATATCCCTCAAAATGAATAAATATGCTGGTGCAGACTGCATTCATCCTTGTATCCTCAATGAATGTCAAACAGTTTTGTGTCAACCTCTTTTCTTACTGTTCTTCTTATCATTAAATCTTTCCATACTACCTCTGGATTGGAAAACAGCCTGTATCATTCCAATATCTAAGAAAGGTAGAAAGGACCTTGCTGAAAATTACTGACCTATTAGCATGATATCAGCAGCTGTTAAGGCTCTTGAAAAAATAATCAATTCTCTAGCTATTAGACATCTTGAAGCAAATAATCTCTTGTACAGCTCACAGCATGGCTTTCATTCTGGAAGATATATTGATACCAATCTCCTTGAATCATATGACCATATCACTATGATTTGTGATACAGGGGTTCCTGCTGACATGATTTTGATTGACTTTTCTAAAGCTTCTGACAAAGATTGTCACAAGTAACTTGCAATCAAATTACATGCTGTCAAGCTTGGAGAGATGCCCCTGCTCTTGATCCTTGATTTTGTTTATATGCATTCTCAATATGTTCAGTTATTTGATGACTCTGGCAGCTGTATTCTTTCTTTATCTAAGTATTTTTTGAGTGGAGTTTTTCATGGAAGTGCTTTGGGTCCTACACTTTTTAATATCTTCATCAATGATGCTTCTTCCACCCTACCGTAGTTCCTCCAGTGCCTCTGGAGGCACACAGGGCATTGGTGAGTAGCCTTGAATCTCCCCTCATGTGAGCTGCTGCATATATGTCTTCCTACTCTGGGATGAGACTCATCTGGAGGGCTCTTCTGTCACATTCAAATGTCCTATGTAGTGTGTTCCACTGTCAACAGTAAACTAATGCTCTATGCTGACAACCTGAAACTCATTAGCACAGTCTTTGCCTGTTAAGATCATGCCCATCTACACAATAATCTTGGACTGCCTTTTCAATGGGCTGAGCCTTGGCTTCCTAAATTTAATGTTTTCAAGTGCCATGTCATTCACTTTGGCAAAATGAACCTTGTTGCTCTTATTTTTTCTAATTTTTTCTAGTTTATAGTTATTTTTTCTTTCTAATTTATTTTTTCTTATTTTTTAATAATAAGTAAGAGCTTGGAATCACAATTGATATTAAATCAAAGTTCAGCACTCATGCTTAGAATTCTGCTGCTGGTGCTAGTTCAACCATGGAGCTGATAAAGCATACTCTTTCCACTTGTCCCCTAAAGTCATCAGTCTTCTGTATAAGGGACTTGTGCACCCTAAGCTTAAAGTTGGAATATCTCTAGCCTCTCCTTATTTTAAAAAAGACATAAAAATGTTGGAAGATGTATAGATATATATGGCATCAAAGTGATATCTGGAGTTTGGGAACTTTCCTACCCTTCAAGACTAGCAAAGCTCAACCTCCCAACACTTATATACTGGAGAAAGAGAGGTGATGCCATTTTAACCTATAAGTTACTGAGGGCAAATACACTCCCAGCATGATTTCTCACTGTTGGTCCTAACTCAAGAACTAGAGGTCATCAGCTGAAACTTATTGAGCAGCCTACCCTATCCAGAGTCCAAATTCAATTCTTTTCCTCAAGAATCATCATCAGTTGGAATAAACTCTCCAACGAAACTGTTACTGCTGAATCTGTGGACATCTTCATACAAAGACTAGATGCTGAGTGGTCCTCCATGGAGTGTAAACTCAACTGGGAAGCTATGGAATAGCATATTTCACCTGGTCACTAAAGAATCCTGAATACAACTGAAATTACCAACTCTGGAGCTCTATAAGGAAAAATCCTTAAATTGCTCCAAGCTGCAATTTAAGGTAAGGTGATTCATAAAATTTCCTATTTTCTGAATTTGTTGTTGTTGGTTCTTTGCTGTTAAATATATTTCAACAAATCCTGAAATTCCAAATTACAAGATCCTAGAGAGAAACATTGAACAGCGAACTGGAAGGGGAATTCTCTGCTATTACAGACAGGACATCCAAGCTACCCCAGTAAGTCCCAGAGGAAATGAACTATCCCAAGAAAGTATCTGGTTAAATATAACAACAGCTGATAGATTAAATATCAAACTAGGAATCTACTAAAGAAGTCCCAATAGCAGTGTTGAAAATGACTCGCACTTGCTTGCAGAAATTACTGAGATTTGCAGTGATAATTTATCAAATGTAGTCATTGTGGGCAATTTCAACCTACCAAATATCAACTGGACTAGACAGCACATGCACTCGCACAACCCAACATCACCCAAGGCAAAATTCTTATAAGTGGTGAATAACTCATCTGAACCAATTGATCTTAGAGCCCACCCAAACCAGAGGTACAGATAGACCAAGTATATTGGATCTACTACTGACAAACGATTCAGAACTGATAGAGGACATCTGCCTACTAGCACCAGTGGGAAAGTCTGATCACTGTATAGTAGGCTTCCAGGTTTTGGCTAATGGCAGAAAAGACAAAAAAACACCAAGAAAAAATTACAACAGAGCAGACTTCGCTGCAATGCGCAATGACCTCAGCACAGTGGATTGGGGAAAAGAGTTAAGTTTGACTGAAAACTGTAAGGAAATGTACTCCAAATTCCTCTCTGTCATGTCTCAGGTTGAGGAGAAATATGTACCAGTTGCCAAACATTATAAAAGACCAACCCTACCACATGCTGTTTTGGACCTCATAAAAAAAAAGCAAACCTGTTGGAAAAATTATGTAGCTGACCAGTTGAGCCCTCTCAAAGCAAGAGCCTACCGAATGCTATGAAATAAGGGGAGGCGACAAACCAGGCCAGCAGCTAGCATGGAAGAGCAAAACCTTGCAGAATCTATCAAGACAAACCCCAGAATGTTTTGGAACCACATAAATTCTAAACGCATTGCAAAGTCTGACATTCCAAGCTTAAAAAACCCTACAACTGGACTCCTGATTGAAAGATCTGTAGAAAAAGAAGATTTACTAAACACGTATTACACTACCGTCTTCACCCAGGAACCTATTCAGTCATCACTACCAACCCTGCAAACCATAGTCTCTGACCAAACACCCAGGATCAAGATAGACCCACAGGTGGTCCTGAAGAAACTCAAAGAGCTAGGGATAAGCAAATCGCCAGGTCTGGACAGACTTCATCCCAGAGTGGTAAAAGAAACCGCAGATCTAATTGCAGAGCCTCTACTGATGATTTTTCAAAAATCCTTACAGTCGAATGAACTCCCAAGTATCTAAAAAAAGGCAACGGTGATGCTATTGCAAAAAAAGAGACACCACCAAGACCCTCTACATTACCGCCTGATTAGTCTAACCTGCATCGCTAGCAAAATACTGGAATCAATCACGTGTGACCATATCCTTGAGCACATGAGCAAAAGAAAGATAATCACTAGCAAGCAATTTGGGTTCTTGAAGAAAAGGTTTGTAGAGTCACAGCTTCTTATGGCGGTGGAAAACTGGAAAATGCATGCAGATAAGGGTTATCAAGTCGATGTCATTTACATAGACCTTAAAAAGTCCTTTGACAAAGTACCTCATCGTCGCCTCTTATACAAACTCCGCAACCTTGGTCTAGGAGCCACAGTTGATTGGATTGAACAGTTTCTTATTGGAAGGTCTCAAACAGTATCAGTAGACGGAGTTTCGAGCACACTTGAAGTAGAGGTAATCAGCGGTGTTCCCCAGGGCTCGGTCCTTGGCCCTCTCTTATTTAACCTGTATCTCAATGATCTAGTAGAAGGTATCAACTATGAGATTCTACTGTACGCAGACGACACCAAGCTGTATAAAGTAATTAAAACAGCTGCCGATGCACAATCTCTGCAAGAGGACCTTGACAAGCTCAATAGTTGGATGTCCAACTGGCTGATGGAAATCAATATTGACAAAAGCCACAAGCTAATGATAGGGAAACCTACTATCCACTATAAATATAGATTAGGAGACTTACCAATCACATCCTGCCAGGAGGAGCGCGACTTGAGAGTTGTCATTGACAGCAACCTCGACTTCCAGGCCCACTACAACAGCATTATTGGGAAAGCAAATCGTGTTGCAGGAGTTTTAAGGCGCAACTTCACTTTTGGAAATGATAAGCCTTCTCTACAAAGCTTTGGTACGGCCAATCCTTGAATATGGTCATTGCACTACACGTCCCTTTTACAACAAAGACATTGAAGATCTTGAAAAAGTTCAAAGACAAATAACAAAGTTCTGTCCAACTTTGAGAAATTTATCCTACAAAGATAGGCTCCGAAAGCTCGAACTCCCTTCACTAGCTTATCGACTGCACCGAGGAGACCTCATTGAGGTATACAAGCTTTGCTACGCCGCCTACGAAAACATCCAGGCTACCAATGTTCTCAGCTTCAGCCACACAAACCTTCGTGGTCACAACCTCAAGCTTCAAGAGGAGAGGTTCCAAAAGGACATCGGCTGTTGGGCGTTCAAGAACCACAACACAACACTGGAACAAGCTCCCCTTTGAAGTCATCAATGCCAGCTCATTAAACTCGTTCAAGCAGGAACTGGACAAATACTATGGTGAAAGTGCCTACAATTTTTTTCAATTTAAAAGATTTTTGTAGAGGCCCTGTGGCCTATTTGTTTTGCATTATATTATTATTATGCAGGCATAGAAGGATAGCTCCGTGTGGTACACCTGCCAATGACAACTCCAAAGTTTGAGTGAAGACTCTGGGGTGTTCCAATGTGGATCCCACCCCTTCTGCTCTTATTCCCTGTTTGCAGCATTCTTAAACCACATTGGCCTGCCATAATATAAAAAAAGGAAATGATCAAAAATGGGGTTTTTAAGGCCAAACAAGAATACTGAATAAACAAACAAAGCAAATATTTTGAGAGGACAACTGCCTCTCTTCTTCAGCACAAAACAAAATATTATATTCAAGGTAAGTGCCAAAGAAAAAAAAACAACAAAAACAAACACAGAAAGTCAATGTGAAAAGAACCAAAAAACCAATGAAAAAATCAAAAAATTAAAAGATGAATAAAAGTCAATAAAAGCTAAAAATTATATGAATTAAAACACAAAAACAAACATAGAAAGTCAATTTGACAAGAACCAAAAAACCAATGAAAAAATTAAAAATTTAAAAGATGAATAAAATTCAATAGAAGCCAAAAATTATATGAATTAAAACCAAATACCCAACAGCCATAAAAGCAAGTCATTTGTCAATATCTGCAATTTGCACAAAATCTAAAAAATTATGAATTGCCATTGACAGATACTAGTGAACAGCAGTATCCATCAATGTGTTCACTGGCATCCATTGATGGCAGTTCATAATTTTTTGAATTTTGTGCAAATTGTGGATATTGGTGAATGACTTGCTTTTAAATTGTTTGATATTTGGTTTTAATTCATATACGGTAATTTTTTACTTTTATTGAACTTAACTCATCATTTAATTTTTTTGTTTATTTTATTGGTTTTTTGGTCCTTTTCACATTGACTTTCTGTGTTTTTTTTTTTTTTTTTTTTTATTTGGCACTTTCCTTGAATATATTATTTCGTTTTGTGCTAAAGAAGAGAGGTGGTTGTCTTCTCAAAATATTCACTTTGTTTGTTTATTCAGTATGCTTGTTTGGCCATAAAACCCCAATTTTGATCATTTCCTTTTCTTATATTTTGCACCATGCTTAAAACAACTCCAGGATTTAAGATTGGATGGTTTGATTGCTTGAGGAGTTCCAAAACAGGGCAACATAGTCTAAATTAGAACTGGTAATGTTTTCTGCAGTTGATAGTTTGTAGGGTAATTATCTGGGGGTTTCTCTTGGTTCTCTGGTTGGGGTTAACAGGAAGAAGGCTGAGGCAAGCCTCTCAATTTTTGGCTTATTGGTAGCTTGCTGCTGGACACTCAATGATTGTTATATTAAACAAGTTACATAATCAAGAAACAGAAAAATGCATAAGAAATTTGTAATTTAGGTTATATATTTTCACCTTAGGGGGTGGGATGAGGGGTCATGTAAAGTTAAGTGCTGTTAGGAATGATATAAATAAGTATTAGGGTGAACTTGGGTAAATCCAACACAGGAGTAACTCCAACACCCTTGTCTTCTTTGGCTCAGTTATGACAGATGTCTTTGGTTCTGTATTCTGTCTTCTTCCTTTAGCTTGGCTACTTCACAACAGTGTTCAATATTTATGCCATTTTCAATTCCTTTTGTAATAAAGCAATTTCAGAATTTTGAGTAGGGCATTTTTGTTGGCCACAAGGTAGGCAGCATGGGGTGTCAGACTTACCCCAGAAAACCCCAATTTGGGGGTAAATCCAACATGTCAGACTTGCCCCATACAGGGTGAATTCTGACAAGGAGGGTCAGGCTTACCCTCTGCATACAAGTGGCTTGATTTTGGCAATTCGAGCCTAGATTTCAGTGTATTTGTCAACTATTTACAATGTTAACATTATATAATATAGGACTACATAATTTACAACATGCTAATTGATGAAACAGTTTGTGGTAACAAACTGCACATAAGGAGCAACTGAAACTCTAAAAAAAGGATTTTAATATCAATAGATATATCAAAAGAATTGGCTTTTTATGCTGATTTCAAATATATAAATTTCATTAAGTTTAGCCTTACCCATCAAAGGTTACAAGCATGAGAAAATTTTCTTGATTTTCAAAATCAGGAAAAGGCCCTAAAAGTCAAGTGATCTCAACGAAAAGGAGGAAACAGCCCCTAAAAGTCAAGTGATCTTAATGAAAATCACACCATCAGATTCAGTGTATCAGAGAACCCTACTGTTAAGGTTTCAAGCTCCTATCTGCAAAAAAGCGGAATTTTCTATTTTTTGCCAGAAGAAAGATGATGGATGTGTTGGTTTGTGTTTTTTTTTTCAGGGGCAATCATATAAATCCAGGGGTCCTAGAATATTGGGAGGTGGCTCATTCGAACGGAAACTGAAAGTTCTATAGCCCTTTTTAAGTGACCAAAAAAATTAGAGGGCAACTAGGCCTCCTCTCATGCCCCTTTTTCCCCAAAATCATCCAATCAAAATTTTTAGATAGCCTTTTTTTCATCATAGTTGAAAGACCCAACAAATATGCCTTTGGGTATAACATGACCCCCCCCCCTCCACGCAGCCCCAGGGGAAAGGTGTTTATGTTATAAAATTTGCCCATTGTCTGCAAATATAATTTGTTATTGGGATGTAGGAATACATTTTTGGGCGGGGGGGGGGGGGACAAATTTCATGTTGGGGATTTTTCCATGGGTGGATTTTTCATGGGAAGGGAAGTTTCCTGGGAGTGAACATATCAGAGGAAATTATATACTGGGAGAATGTGCTAGAATTCTTATACAAAATTCTTTTTAGATGTCCTGCTTTCTCTTTTCTGTCTCAATTTTACACATAGAGTGGTTAAGAGTAATTGTCCAGTGTAGATTTTCACTGGGATGGAATTTTCTAGAGGATATTTCCATGGGGAGGGGTTTTTCCATGGATATGGGGCCTGATTTCCGCGCGTTATTTAAAAAAATGATCAGAAATTAAATAAAAAAACAAGTTTTTTCAACTGAAAGTATGGAGCAATATTAAAACTTAAAACAAACAGAAATTATTACATATATAAAGAGGGTTGCCCCCTCCTCAACAACTTACTCTTTATGCTAAAGTTCCAATTTTGTCCCAATTCTTTAATAATGACTCCTGATACACAAGGGCCATTTAATTAGAACAAGAAGACACTTTTTTTAAAAGTACTAAAAAACTTTAGCATAAAGAGTGAAGTGTTGAGGAGACAACCCCCTTTATGTATGTAATAATTTCCATTTGTTTTAAGTTTTAATGCTGCTCCTTACTTTCAGTTGAAAAAACTTGTTTTTTTTATTTAATTGGACAAAGAAGCAAAGAGATTTCCCCAACTCTCCTGCTGATAATCTCAGAAAACCTCTGGAACTGCCTAATTATGTTAAGCAGAGTATGGCAAATTTTCTGAAGGTCATGGAAAAGGGGGGCATGGCACTTATCAAACAATAGTTCCTAGATGAAGTGAAAAAATATATAAGTGAGAACAAAATCAGTGCTCATTTCACAAAGAATTGGCCAGGTGTCAACTGTTGGTTTGGGTGTAAGAAAAGAAACAGCATGTCACTTAAGGAACCTGAGCAACTTGAAAACCCTGAGGGCTGTGCAATAAGCAGACGCTTTCGTCATTCCAGGATTTTTTGACCTGCTACAAAAAAACAGAAAAAGAGCCGTTTTTCTAACGAGAAAAATGTTGTCTTACGAGTCGGACAAACATTTCGGGATTATCCAGGGCCGTTGACTCCCCCCCCCCCCAAATGTTTGTCCACTCGTGAAAACGCAACAAAAAATGAATATAAACAAATTATTGATGTGTTTTTTAAGGTTTTTTTTCTCTCCCCCGAAAAAAAATCCTGGTATACGGATACAGCCCTATGCATCCTGGATACGGCCCTGGTTTCTGCTTTCAGTGTAGGAATTCCTTATTGAAATGGTAAACTTGGACTCTTGAGTAAAAGGTTAATTCCGTTCCTTAGTACTATTTACTATTAAATTAGTTTTAAGTTGTTATATTTATTCATTTTTATTATAAAATTAATTTAAGTAGTATCAGAGGACCTGGACTCTGGTACTATTTAACTATTGCAGCTTAGGTCGCTTTCCTCAGTTCTCATCAACAGTTCAAATCATTCACTTCTTAGGATAAAATTATTTTTTTATTTGTAAGCAGTTCATTTATTTGATACTTATTTGAATTTATTTGATTTATTTGAACAATTTCCTGTCATGAGAAAGTAATATCCTTCGAATATAAAAGTTTTAAGGTAGGCTTGAACTTTTCCGTAATAATAATAATAATATGCAAAAAGAAGAAACAATAAATGACTTGACTTGGCAAGGTTGTAACGTACCGCTTGTGAATCAGCACTTCCCTCGGCTGCATATTTTTCAAAAATTTGGACAGCTTGGACAGTCAAACTAGGGACTCCAGTCTGACCTAAATCCAGTAAATCCATCCATGCTAATCTTTGTTTCGCCTTTATATTTCCAAGACCAGCTGCTTCCTTCAAATCATCTAGTGCTGCATTTTGAATTGGTCGCGAATATCCTAATCTCTTCACTGCTGATTTATATAAGTTTTCATCTTAGACAAACCAGTATGTTGGTACAACTCAGACAAAACTTGTTTTTTTTCATGTTTTTTCATGAATTTATTAATATTTGTTCATTTATTTTTTCCCACAATCACTTCATGTTAAAGAAGGGGTGGTAAAATTAGCTTTGGGTGGGGCTTAGTCAAATGGAAAACAAAAGTTCCAGTGCTCTTTTCTAAGATTTAGCCTGTTTTTTAACCAATTGCTACCAAATCAGTTGTTACTGACTACATTGTCTAAAAGAAATTCTTATTCTAGTTTAATGGCCCTTGCGTTTCACCAGTTGTTTTGGAAGAATCTTCAGCTAATTACAGAATTAGCTCTAAGGCAGAGACGATAAAAAGGTGGAGGTAGAAATCAATATATTATCTTCAGGGCTGTATCCAAGACCTTTTTTTTTGGGGGGGGGCTTTGAAACAGGCACGGTCACCTGATTCAGAATCTAACTCTCAAAGAGAGGAGCTCGATTTGCAAGCCAATCTTGTTGATAACAGTCTCAAAGACTGTGAAAGTGACTGAATCTTTCGCTCTTATGATCCAGTGCTTAGGTAATCAAAGTCATCAAAGTGTTACAAACCTCATTTTTTATTGTACTCTGTACTTTTATAAGTAAATAAAAAATAACATATACATGGTATGAGAAATGTGGCTGTACATAGCCTTTTCAAATGTGCAAGATTACATATCTTTTGGTTTAAATATAGAAAAAATGACTAATATGATTTTGCTCCCAAATAACAGTATATTTTATTTATTTTTTTAATTTTTGTATTCATTTTCAGAGGCAATTCTGTAGCATTGCCCATAGTAAGGGCCATACAGCTCCAATGTTTTATTTTTTTCCCCAGAGGCACTTCATATGGAAGGGGGTGTCGTAAAAACTTCAAAAGGGGCTCATTCAATTTTAAATCGAGAGTTCCAGTGCCCTTTTTAAGAGCCAAAAGTGATCAGAGGGCAACTGCCCCCCCCCATGCCCTTTTTTCCCAAATGTATCCGATAAAAATTTTTAGATAGCCATTTTGTTTAAAATAGTTCAAAGATCATATAACAAAAACTCTGGTGTCAACACAACCCCTAAGGGCCTGGGGACATGCATTGTAAATTATGCCCTGGAGGCATATATGGTTCTTATGGAAGGAATGCTCATATAAACTGCAGAGAGGGCTCATTTGATTGAAAATTGAAAGTTCTAGTTCACATTTTAAGAGTCAAAAGATATCAGAGTGTAACCAGTCCCCCCCCCCCCCATTCCACGCTCTTTTTTCCCAGATGCATCCAATAAAAATCTTGAGATAGCCGTTTTGTTTAAAATAGTTCAAAGATTATATATCAAAAGCTCCAGTGTCAACACAACCCCCCAGGGCCCAGGGCAGGCATTGTAAGTTATGCCCTGGGGGCCTATATGGTTCTTATGGAAGAATGCTTGTATAAACTTCAAAGAGTGCTCATTTGATTGGAAATTGAAAGTTCTCGTTCACTTTCTAAGAGTCAAAAGAGATTGGAGGGCAACTAGCACCCCACTCCCTCCACGCCTTTTTTTTACTCAAACTCATCCGATAGGAACTTTGAGATAGCAATTCTCAAAAAAATAGTTCAAAGACTATATAACTAAAACTGGGATCGACACAGCCCCCCAGGGCCCGAGGGCAGTCATTGTAAGTTATGGCCTGGGGGAATATATGGTTCTTATTAAAGGGATGCTTGTAAAAACTTCAGAGAAGGCTCATTTGATTGGAAATTGAAAGTTGTAGTTCAGTTTTTGAGAGTCAAAAGAGATTGGAGGGCAACTAGCCCCCCCCCCATACATCCCTTTTCCCCAAATGCATCCAATACAAATTTTGAGATAACCATTCTGTTAAAAATTGTTCAAATGTCAGATAACAAAAACACAGTTGTTGACACAATCCCCCAGGGCCTGGGGACAGGCATTGTAAGTTATGCCCTGGGTCATATATGTGTCTTGTGTATGTAAATAGTTTTCACATATACTAAAAACTGTATGTTTCTTGAGCAGCTTTGGAAAATTATAATTAAAATCAAATTGAATATTTGATATATAATGATATTAATTGTTTAAAGATCCATCAGTTCAAGATTTTATTTCACTGTAACTTTATTTGCGTTTTCAATGGTGTACAAACTGGAAAAGAAAATATTTGTAACATAATCTGTTTTCAGTGAAGCGCCAATGACGCAGTTGGCTTTAGGTTTTTAGAGTTAAGGAACGGGACAATTTTAGGGGTCTTGAACAATTTTAGAAAGAACTGATAAATTTAACTGAATATTTGATATATAATGATATTAATTGCTGAAATCTTATCAGTTCAAAACTTTACTCTAATTTTAATGTTTATTTTCAGTATTAAGTACAAAAGAAAATATTTGTTATCCAATTCGTTTTCAGTAAAGCGCCAACGACGAAGTTGGTTTTATACTTTTACAGTGAGAGAATGAGGTGATGCGTAAATTTTTGTTTGTAGTGATTTTTGTTTGTTTCAAGCTTGATTTGCATATTCAATTTAAGTTTCACTTGTTTGAGACTTATTTATTCATTTAAATTAGTATCTAGTGTATGTTTGTTTGCGTTGATTCTTTATTTAATTTCTGTTTGTTTTGGGTTTCATTTATACTTCAATAGAATTTTTTTTTCGTTTTAAGCTTGATTTGCATATTCAATTTCAGCATTACTCACTTTAAGATTTATTTATTCATTTATTTTATTACCTGTTGTATGTTTTTTTTTTGCCATGATTGTTTATTTAATTTTTGTTCGTTTTGGGTTTCATTTATTCTTTAATAGTAATTTCTGGTCGTTTTGATTTGGAATTTTAACAGGCATTTGTATCTGCTGATTTTAAGTTTTAAAATGGCCTTTACTTTTTTTTGGAAAACTTCCTTTTTCGGAAAGTTTTTTTTTAATGAATTTTGTACAAAATATATATCTGAAATCAGGCACTGTCCAATTGCTGAGGTATTACCTTATGCACAAGATTACCAGAGGGATAAACTAGACAGTTAATTAAATTGATAAACTACATGAAGGGGCATTAGATTTTGGGCAATTAGAAGGGGCATTAGATAAACTACATGAAGGGGCATTTAGCCCAGGAAAAGCAGAATCATTAAAAAATTTCATTAAAAGTTGTAGGTGATGCTTAAAAAGAAATGCTCAACTAGTCTTGTAGCTACGGGGCAACTCCAAAACACCAATTTTACCCTTTTATTTCCTAGAGACTGCCTTATTTTACCTTACCAATTTTACCTTATTTTACTAATTTTACTAACCAATTTTTATTTTAACGTAATTTTACAACACTAGCTGGAAGACAGCAGACCTTTTATATAACTGATTTAAAGATGTTTTCCTGCCTCAAGTGAAAAAAAAGCACTTCTTATTCTAGATGGCCATGGCTCCCATTTATTCTTGACACTTGGGAAGCTCATGTCAGAAAAGAATGCTCATTCATCCCATGTATTGCAGCCCCTTGAGAGGGTTATTTTCAAAGGGCTGAAATCATCCTATGAGCAGAAGCTCACGAAATGGCAATGAGCACACCCAGTTGACGTCTTACCAAAAGAAGGACTCGTAAAAATTTTATGGCAGACCCGGGGGACTTACCTTACCCCTTCATTGATTAAAAAATCATTTTAAATGTCAGAAATTTACAATTCCGCTATTCCAGCACATATCAACTGCAAAATGATTGACAAGGCAAAGTTTGATCCAGCCAATTTAAAGCAATACGATTGAGACAAAGACACCAAAGACATGGAATTTAACAAGAGTAACAACCACAGTGAATGCTGCAACTAATCAAATTATTCTTTCAATTTCGGTGAGTCCAAAAAATATTCATGCATATGAGAAACCTTTTGAAGAACTTCTCTTGGACTCAACCTTTTGCCCTTCTCTTGATGCCTCAGCACTCTGGAGATCTGGTAGGCAGAGAATTGCTCAGGAAGCCAAAGTAATCACATCTGTATAGGCTTTGAGAGGGCTTGAACAAATAAGGAAAGAGAAAAAAGAAAGCTTGAGAACAAAAAAAAAGAATGTGCTCCAGCCAAAATTGAAAAAGAAAAAGAAAGATGATCTTTCCAGTGAAGCCTCTGATGTTTCACTGGGTTCCAAAACTGACCAGGTGGACATCTGTTATACTGTTGGCAGTGAGAATCAAGAAGAGGAGGAAAAGAAAATACAAATACAGCTAAATGAGTACTATGCTGTAGCATACAATAGCATAGCAAACATAATCAACAAGGCTTGTGTGTTGGAAGAGTGCCTGATTTTCCTTGTTTGCATAAAATATCTTTGCTGTTGGAGCCTAGCCAACTATTAATATGACTAGCCCCAAATAGATGAAATTGACAAAGTTGAAGAATACATCTTTGCCAACCCATTGGAGTTTTCTGGAGCTGGCCCCTTCACTCTACCATCATTTCAAATTTATCAGGTTATCAAGAAGTACAAGAAGCACAAGAAGGAGCAAGAGTAGCACACCTGTACAAGAAGCACACTAGGACCTGCAAGTAATCAAAAGTTTGCTTTCTTGACTCCCTCTCAGACTCATTGAAATTGCTTTTTTAAATAAAATCCCTTTTTTCAACTAAAAATAAAAAAAAAACTTTTTTTTTCTATGATACCAATTGTAATTACAATTTTTCCCTATCATTTGAGGTATAGTGTAAATTTTTTGGTATTTACAATAAAAATTTGAAAAAATGCCATTCTCAGATACTTCTTCTATGCATAGGGTAAGACCAAAACTATTGGAATTACCCCACAGAAAGCAGAAAACCTGTGTTCTGCCATGGTACATAATAACTATTAACAAGAGTTTTTGTTTTGCTTGGTATTTCTGTACATAGAAGTATCCTCTATAGTGTCTTAGGGTGACATAATTTTTTATCTCTGCAAGCATAAGATTTACTTTAGGTTGTCAGATTTACACCAGACTAGGGGGTAAGTTTTACCTCCTTGAGATGGGTTACTTTGGTGCAGTAACTCATGGAAACAACAAACTTGTGAACTTTCTGAATTGTGAAGAATATCACTAGTATGACCAAGAGTAACAAAAATAGTTTTTATTGTACCAGCAACTCCAAAACAATTTTGGGACCAAATTAAGCTAAAAAAAAAAAAAAAATCAATAACAGGTCGGACTTACCCAAGTTCACCCAATTAAGATTTTCAAAGTTGTTTTCAGAATGTTTGCTGTTCCCTTTTGAGTGGGCCTAGCTGTATAATACAGTTATTCTATGGTGAATTTATAGATGATTACATTACTTACGTTGAGACAAAGTGATTAAGCTACATGAAGCGTTTTTATTCTCTTACCCTAAATAAGCCTAAATTGAATTACACTTGTCATCTGCTTTCTGTTAGCAAGAAACTGCATTGTCTAATCTATAATATAATAAAGGCCTGTTGCACAGAGTTTAGACTTTACTCTCCTAAAATATACTAGGTCAATGGCTTATGCTTAGTGCAGTAATATCATGTCAAGTGAAGATACATTATCAATAAGTTTTATGACATTCATATGCATCAATAAGGTTGGCATCAACTAATTGATAAGGGCAAATGCCATATTGGTTAGGTGATAATAGTTTGTCAACACTTATGTGTTTTGCAATGGCTAAATTTATTATGCCTTCCAGGAGCTATAATTTACTCCTGAACTTACCTGCATTATAAAATCTTTGTTAAAAGTGGTTTCAAGACTTCTTGATTTGTGAAAACCTCTGTCTAAGTGAGTTCAATAGAATTGCTAGATTAATTTTTAATTAAAACTTGTGAATAACAATGGAACTAAACTTGATAGTTTGATTTATAGAAACAAGTTACATAATTCTAAAACAACATAATTTTTTACAACATAAAAAATTATGTTGACATAACAACATAAAAACAACATAAATTTTTACAACATTTTTTTTTTTCAACATAATTCTAAAACAAGAATTATGTTGTTTTAGTGTTTTCTTTTTTTCTAAATATCTATATCTGAGGCCATCAGCAGTGTGGTGGGGTGGATGCATTTGTGAGTGAAGCAAATATTATATTTGGTAAGAGCATAAAATGTGCTTCAAGTAGTATGCTTACCCTGTATAATTAGAGAGAGTTAAACTAGCCCCCCCCACACTTTTTTTTCGCAAACCCTGTCCGCCACAAATTTTGAGATAGCCAGTGTTTTCGAAATTGTTCAAAAATTAGATAACAAAAACGCCCCTCAGAGCCCGGGGGATAGATGTTGTAAGTATTGACCTGGGGGCGTATACGCTTCTTAAGAAAGGATGCTCGTATAAACTTCGGAGAGGGCTCATTTGATTGGAAATGAAGTGTTTTAGTTCAATATTTAAGAGTCAGAAGATATCCGAGTGCAAATAGCCCCCCCCCCACACACACACTCTTTTTTCCTCATTTTCATCCGATAAATTTTTTATAATAGCCATTTCATTAGAAATAGCCAGATGGTAAAGATAGGCAAGTTCCTGAACTAACGGGACCCGTCAGGGTTCAGAGGCGGGTTGAATGTGTAATTCTCAAGGGGTTTCCCTAATCCGAAGTGATCAGAAGCTCGTATAAACTTTTGATAGGGCTCATTTGATTTGAAATTGAAAGCTCTTGTTCACTTTTTAAGAGTCAAAAGAGATCAGAGGGCAACTAGCCCCCCTCCTCCACGCCCTAAATGAATCAGATAAAAATTTAGAGATAGACATTTTGTTTAAAATAGTTCAAAGTTCTGATAACAAAATACTCCGGTGTCGACACAGGGCCCGGGGGTAGGCGTTGTAAGTTATGCCCTGGGGGCATATATGGTTGTTATGGAAGGGATGCTTGTATAAAATTCCTAGAGGGCTCATTTGATTGGAAATTGAAATTTGTAATTCACTTTTTAAGATTCAAAAGTCATTGGGGGGCAGCTAGCCTCCCCCCACACTCCATTTATTTTTTTCCCAGAGGCACTTCATATAGAAGGGGTTGTCGTATAAACTTCAAAGGGGGCTCATTCGATTGGAAATCGATAGTTCTAGTGCCCTTTTTAAGAGTCAAGAGTGATCAGAGGACAACTGCCCCCCCCAAGCCTTTTTTTCCAGATACATCTGATAAAAAATTTGAGGTAGCCATTTTGTTAAAAATAGTTCAAAGATTGTATAACGAAAACTCCTTTACTTATGGTCATTTCGTTAAAAATAGTTCAAAGATCAGATAAAAAAAATTCCTGTGTCGACACAACCCCCCCCCCCAGGGCTGGGGCAGGCGTTTTAAGTATTGGTTTTGGAGCAGATATGGTTCTTTTGGAAGGAATGATCGTATAAACTTCAGAGAAGGTTCATTTCAATGGACATTAAAAGATCAGAGGGCAACTAGTTCCTCCCGCCTTCCACGCCTTTGGGTGTTGGATGGATAGACCCATCCGATAAAAATTTCAGGTGACCGTTTTGTTAAAAATAGTTCAACCATCACAAATTAAAACTCCAGGGTCGACACACACCCCCAGGGCCCAGGGATAGGCGTTGTAAGTTATACTCTTGGGATATATACGGTTCTTGTAGAAGGGATACTCGTATTAACTTCAAAGAGGGCTAATTGGATTGGAAATTGAAACTTCTAGTTCACTTTTTAAGAGTCAAAAGAGACCAAAGCTTAATCTAGTCCCCCAACGCCCTTTTTCCCCAAACCCATCCGATAAAAATTCTGAGATAGAAATTTTATTAAAAATAGTTCAAACATCAGATAATAAACACTCCGAGGTTGTCACAAACCCATTTTTTCACTTTGATATTGTTACTTTGATATCAGTTTTGATACTTTGATGAGTATTTGATTTTTTTTTAAGTTTGATTTTGAAATAAGGAATTTTAAAAAACTTTATATTTTTTTGCAATCAAAACCGAACAAAAACTGATTAAAAAAAACTTTCCGAAAAATAAGCTTTTCAAAGAAAAGTTAAGGCCATTTTAAACTTAAGCTCAGCAGATACAAATACCTTTCAAAATTCAAACTCAAAACGACCAGAAATTACTATTAAAGAATAAGTGAATCCCAAAACGAACCGAAATTAAATAAACAATCTTAGCAAAAACATACAACAAGTAATAATATAAATGAATAAATAGATCTCTAAGCGAGTAATGCTTAGATTGAATATGAATATCAAGCTTGAAACGAAAAAAAATATTTTCTTATTGAAGTATAAATGAAAATTAAAACGAACAGAAATTAAATAAACAATCAATGCAAACAAACATACAATAGATATTAATGTTAATTAATAAATAAATCTTAAAACGAGTGAAATTTAAATTGAATATGCAAATCAAGTTTGAAAGGAACAAAAATCACAACAAACAAGAGTTTGGGTATGACCTCCTTCTTTCACTGTAAAAGTCTAAAACCTACTGAGTCATTGGCACTTTACTGAAAACTATATGTGTCTTGAACAGTCCTGGAAAGTATTAACAACATCAAATTGAATATTTGATGCATAATGATGTTAATTATTGAAATATTCATCAGTTCAAGAATTTATTTCACTGTAATTGCATTTTTATTTTCAATACTGTAAGAACTGGAAAATAAAATATTTGTAATGTAATCCGTTTTCAGTTAAGCGCCAATGACGCAGTAGGCTTTTGGTTTTATTTACAGTTAGGAAAGGAGCAGTATCAAAACACTTGTTTGCAAGGAACTATATTCGTCTTTAACAACTTTAAAAAAGGCTAATAAATTAAACTGAATATTTGATGTATAATTATATTAATTGTTGAAAGCTCATCAGTTCAAAATGTTACTGTAATTTTAATGATTATTTTCAATATCAAGTACAAAAGAAAATATTTGTCATAAAATTGGTTTTCAGTAAAGCGCCAATGACGCAGTAGGTGTTGACTTTTACAGTGAGAGAAGGAGGTCATACCCAAACTCTTGTTTGTTGTGATTTTTGTTTGTTTCAAACTTGATTTGCATATTCAATTTCAGTTTCAATCGTTTTAAGATTTATTTATTAATTTATATTAATATCTATTGCATGTTTGTTTGCATTGATTGTTTATTTAATTTCTGTTCGTTTTAAGTTTCATTTATACTTCAATAGGAAAATGTTTTTTTTTTCATTTTAAGCTTGATATTCATATTCAATCTAAGCACTACTCGCCTATAAGATCTATTTATTCATTTATATTATTACTTGTTGTATGTTTTTGCTATGATTGTTTATTTAATTTCTGTTCGTTTTGGGTTTCATTTATTCTTTAATAGTAATTTCTGGTCGTTTTGAGTTTGAATTTTAAAAAGTATTTGTATCTTCTGAGCTTAATTTTAAAATGGCCTTTACTTTTCTTTGAAAAGCTTTTTTTAGGAAAGTTTTTTTTTAATTAATTACATTCAAATAGGCAATGGTCAATTGTTTAATTTTTTGTATTACAATGTCTGCAAATAGGGGAAGAGGGAGTTGAGCCACTTGAATTAGGAAACTGATATGAAAACGCTTGAAAATTTAGCTCATTTGAGCCAGACCAAATTCCATGATAAATTTTAGAAAGGTGAACTTTACCTCTGATAATCTCCAGCGATATATGTCTCTAATGAGGATTGGTCTCCCACTTGGCTGATCAATATTTAGAGCATTTTTTTGCGATTTCATCCGCCTGATGATTACCAGTTAATAGATGAATACAGTGACTTGGAACATACTGAAGGTATGTTCATATGCCTCTTGAAACAAGAATATTAATAATGCTAAGACAATATAATGTGTCTATATTCATCTTGTAGTGAGAAGCGGAGTACAGCAGCTCTAGGCTGGACAAAGAGTCAGAATAAACTATAATATTTTGTAAATTAGGACGGGGCAACAACCAGTCCCGTCCCTATTCTATTCCCCCTCCCCTTTACCCCTTTCCCTGCAGAAGAAAAAAATTGTTGGTCGCTTCAGTTTAAATAATCCTGTTGCTGCTCCAGTCGCGATAGGGGGCAAGAAATTCTAAAATAAACCTTTTTCCCGGGAGTTTCACGACAAATATTACGTATTTCCTTCTTTCCTTTACAGTAACGCCGAAAATTTAAATCTAGAGAAATTTACTGAACTTCAGACCACGGCTCAAATGCTTGGCTCTTCCGTTATCTGTGTTTCCGAGGTCCACCGGCAAGATCTTAATTTATTGAGGGTTCCTAGCTTTTCTTCTTTTGTTAAACTTCGGCCTGATGACCATCCTCTTGGGAAAAAAGGAGGAGGAATTATGACACTCTTGCACCAATATTTTAAACCTCATCTTTTCAATATACCTTTTCTTGAAGATAATGATGAAATTATTTGGGTCAAAGCCCAACGTAAGCGACTCCCTAGGCCGCTCTCTGCTATAGTAGTGTGCGTTTTCTATTATTAACCTGGTCAGCCCGCTGCAGCAAGAAAGGCTTTTTGGGAGAAGCTGCAGGAATAGACAGATTACGCCCAGAGAACTCACCTATATTTTGGAGTAGTAATGTTAGGAGATGCTAACGAACTCGATAGCAAATCGCTGGCCAGGTCACTTAACCTTAAAACTCTAGTCGATTTCCCAACAACTGAGGGGAATACTTCTCTGGATGTAATCCTGACAAATCTTTCGGAATATTACCAGAATCCAAGTAAACTAGCACCACTTGGTGGAAGTTATTATTATATGCCACAGTGGAACCCCTTGGAAAAAGTAAAAATTAAGTATTCAGTAACTGAAGTTACTTCAAGGCCGATCACTGATCATGGTCTGCTGCAATTCGGTGACTGGATAACGAGAGAAAACTGGGTCGCAGTCTCTTCAGCTAAAGACTTTGATTCCCAAGTAGAAGAATTCCATAATAAGGTAAATTCAAAATGTCTCGAGTGCTTTCACAAACGTAAGTCTAAATTTTGTTCTAGTGATAAACCATACGTAAATTCAAAAATAAAGCGACTGATAAAACATAAATTACACCTAATACGAAAAGGTCAAGAGAACCAAGCAAAACAGTTGGCAAACCAAATAAAATGAAAAATCAAAGACACATGCAAATTACTATGAAAATGAAGTTGACCATCTTTTGGAGTCCAAGCCTTCGCAGTTCTTCAGTAAAGTAAAAAATCTGACCAGTAAAAGTTCTCAACCAGTTGACTTCATGAAGGAGGAGCCTCTAGAGAAAACTGCGAGTGATTTATAATGCCCATTTTTCTTCAATTGTGCAGTCTTACCCCCTCTTCCAACCGAGGATCCTCCAATAAATTTACCTACTTCTTCAGATGATAATTTAATTGTTGATATTTCATCGGCATTCATGATCCGTAAACTCTCTTCGTTAAAAAGAACTTCCGTTGCCCCTTTTGACATTCCAGTTGCTCTCATTAAAGCATTTGCTAAAGAATTATTATTTCCCCTTAAGATAATTCTCAATAATATAACAAAAACAGGATATTTTCCAAAGAAATGGAAGAAAGGGTTTATTACCCCCATTCCAAAGAAAAGAACAGCTAATGATTTCTCTGATGTCCGGTCGATCACAGTTACATTAGTTTTTAGCAGAATATACGAAAGCTTTGTTGCCGCATTGCTGAAAAAATATATTTTGAAAGTAATTGAACGAAAGCAATTTGGTAACATCCCTAAGTGTTCGACAGTTCATTACCTCGTTAATTTAATTGATTTTTGTTTTAAAACACCTGGATGAACCTGGAAAAAGGATAAATTTAATTGCAATTGATTTCAGAAAAGCATTTGACCTTGTTGATCACAAAATTCTTTTAGAAAAAATGGCAGAAAAAAATATACCCAGCTTTATTATGAAAATCATCAAGAGCTTCTTAACAAATAGAAAGCAAACTGTAAAGTATAAAGACCAATTTTCCACTTCTCTGCCAGTTTTTTGTGGAATTCCACAAGGAACTGTGATCGGGCCGCTGGGCTTCCTCCTCATGATAAATGACATTGCTGCTAAGCTGGAGGACAGATGGAAATACCTTGACGACTTGTCCTTAACGGAAGTCGTATCTGAGGATTCGAAGAGCAATGCTGCTGGTTTCATCGACCAAGTTACATCAGAGGTGTCTGAACTAAACATGGTCGTGAATAAAGACAAATGCTTGGTCACGACATTTTCTTTTCTTCGGAATACTCAACCGTCTTTCGAACCTCCTATCGCTTCCGAGCTAATAAGTCATAAAATAACTTTACTTAGTATGGTGATTTCCTCTGACCTCTCATGGCGGGAGAATACAAAGACAATTGTAAAAAAAAGCTAACGGTGCAATCCAAATGCTAAAAACACTGAAAAAATTTCGAGTTCCTAAGGACAAGCTGAAACTAATATTTTGCACTTTCATCCGGCCCTTAGTTGAATGTGCTTGTCCGGTTTGGCACTTTGCCCTTACCCAGGATGAAACTGATAAAATAGGACGAGTTCAGAAGAGATCACTGCAAATCATTTATGCCGGTTCCCCTCTACCTTACTCCTTTTACCTCAAAGAATTTAAACTTGAATCCCTTTCTTCCCACCGAGAAAAATTATGCCAAAGATTTGGCTCTTCCCTCTTCCAACATCCCCTCTACCTATCATTCCTTCCCCCACCTTTTGTCTCTATAAGATCTCATCCCCCCAGGGAAGTGGCTGAGAAGGTTCCGAAACTGACTCCAGTCCACTGTAACACCAGGCGCTACACTAAAAGCTTTGTGCCAAGCTTTGTGAACTGTTACAATGGTCTCTAGTGTTTTTATTCTTTAGTTTATTTTATCCTTACGAAGTTTTATCAGACAATTTTATTTTACTATTTATGACTAAGAGACATCATATTTGTGCTTTGCCCACGAGAGCTATGTCTTTTTTTGAATTAAATGAATTTGAATCAGAGGCTGATTATTCATAAGGTGCTCTAATGCCATGATTATGGCTTTTAACTCTGTAGACATTATAGACAGATGATCATACATTTTCTCACCCATTGCAGCATTAAGGTGTGGGAGAAAAGCTCCACTTGCCGCCTTCTCATTCATTTTGGACCCATCAACAAAAATTTGGAAATGATTTTCGTATGTAATTGTATTAAATTCAGTAATTTTTTCTGGATAAAAGCAATGGGGTAAATTCTTTAGTCCACTTTGACAAATTAGTGTTTATTATGGGGATTGACCAACTCCATGGGGGGGGGGAATGTAGGTGCAATAGACTTTGCTGGCACAGGGAGTTTCTTCTGGGTGATGGCAAATTCATTTACAATACCTCTACACATGGATGGATTTCTTAACCAGTTATGCAGGGTATGTGAGCTATTGGCTTCAATTTTTGTCAGATAGTTTTTTAAAAGAAACCTTCGTCTTTCATTTATCATTGATAATCCACTCTCAGTAAGCAGAAGCCTAGTGCTTGTTGGTATCCTAAAACCAAATGCGAGACGGATTATATCATTTTGTGTTGTTTCATTTTTTGCATCTGGGTCTTTTCACAAGCACCGAAAACAAGGAGCCCATAATCAATATAGGGTCTTGTATGTGATTTATAAAATTGGAGTAAAGTTTTCTCATTACAACCCCAGGGTTTTCATTACAACCCCAGGGTTTGGACATGGGTATATGTAGCTTCTTGTCTTGGGGGGTGGGGGTGGCAGTCGATTCTTTGATGAAGGGGGGGGGGCTGAAGTTATATTGGCAATTTTATCGTAACTATGAAGTCTTTATTGATAAGTAATCACCAAAAGTCATAAATCATCAATAAGCTTCAGCATTAATCTTCTTGGATTAGAGCTAAATCTTTCTTGGACATCATGGATAATGGCTTCTTGTTTGACTTTTATTCTGTCATTCCAGCCGTTTATTTCCAGCTTTTTCAACCAACTACCTTTTATCAACTGCTTTTTTAGCCATCTACCCTTTTTCAACTGCTTTTTCAACCATTTGTTTTTCTAGCCATATCTAGTGTAAATTTTAAGTTCTGGAGGAGGGTGGCAGATGCCCCTCCTTGCCCGCCCCTCCGTACCTAGCCTATCTTCTGGTATGATTATACCATTTAGTGTTAGTTTTGCATTAACATTTTTTCGCTTATGGTGGAATTAGATGATTCTCAACTTGGCAGGTGCAATGGGTAAATCAAATTTCTGAGAAAATTTTTCTTACTGGAAAAGTGACTTCTGCAAATTTGAATATGCAACCTCAAAGTTGTTTCCAGTTGCCCATAATACCAGATCATCAGCATAGTAAATTCGTGTGTGGGAGGCTCATGAGGATTGCACCTTGTGGAAGACCTTTGGTTATTGTAGTTTTGGGTGAGGAGGCTGAATCTACAATGAAATTTCGATTTTCAATGTAAGAGTTTATAAAGAATACAGGGAAAAGGATATTCAAATCTTGTTTTACAATATTATCTTCGTATTCTTAAAAAAAAAACTCAATTGGGAAAAAACACCCTGGGCCTTGGCTATTCCACTTTTAACAACTTTATACTACCACCTTCTACCCACTTGATCAATCAACATTAGTAAAGATAGTTTTAACATCAGAATAAATATAAAATCTAACTTGGAAGAATTTGTAGAATTCAGGTTAGCTTTTGACGAGCTAACCTGAAAAGATACATTTTATTTCAGAACAATTGACAAGAATAAAAGGATTTACACTGTCATCGATCTTTGTAGACTAGCTGGTCAAGCAATAAATTATACACAAACTCAAAAAGTTTCTTTGTGTAAAAATTATAGGCTTCCTTCCAATTACAGAAATTAGAATAGTTTTTCCTGTTTATTACACTTAAAAAGAGAAAATTTTATGAAACCCCAGATACTAGTTGGCCTTGTTGAATGTCTGAAGTTGTTCCAGTTCCCGCTCTTGTGAGTTACTATACTATTTACCCCCTGATTTTACAACCCCTGACCCCCTGCAAACCCCTGATTGCACAGTTCTTCAATTGGGTGGAAAACTGCTTTGAGAAGTTTAGGATCTTATCAAGACTAATGCAGAAACCACCACAAATATGAGAACCTCATAGGTAAGTTTCAAGACATTGACAGGAAATACAGACTACTAAATGATGTTTTATTTTGGTACAGCCTGCTGTGGGAAATTATTCACTGACAATATGCTAGGTTGCCTTGCAAAACTTCTGCATTTATGATAACAAAATTCATGAGCTATTTTCAGAGTTGTTCAAAATGGTATTGTGAGCTATTTTGAAAGTTGTTCTGTGACTTAATGTACCTGAAACACTCAATCATTTGCTAACATTTAACCTAGCTTTGCAAGGATGCAATATATATATATATATATATATATATATATATATATATATATATATATATATATATATATATATATATATATATATATATATATATATATATATATATATATATATATATATATATATATATTATGTATATATATATATGTACACTCATGGGAAAGGTCTCTTCAAAGTTTTTGTTACTGGACAGTAATGGTGACCCAGTTGGTGCGGATGTCATAAATGATCATTTTGCTTCAATTTGTAAAATTCACCCCCCACTCCAACATATGCCGGCCAACAGTGCAGTGAGTGACATTCCTGTGATTGAAATTCATCAGACTCAACTTAAACTCGAAACTCGTGACACAAATAATTCAGTGTACCCAGGTGATATCCCTACCAAATTGATCGCGGAAAGTTTCCAGGATTTAAGTGTACCTCTAACTGCTATTTTTAACCAATGTTTTGTAGATGGTATTTTTCCAGTGTATTTTAAAAGAGCTATTATATCACCTATACCGAAAACTAAGACCCCAAAAGTTCCCTATGACTTCAGACCAATATCGAAAATCTCCATTTTTTTCTAAAATTTTTGAAAGTTTTACTTTCAGTTTCCTTTTTGACGATATACAAGATAAAATCAACCCAAATCAGTTTGGCTTTAGGCCGAATCATAGCACCGCGCAATGCTTAATTTATATACTTGACACTGTTTTCAAACATCTTGAGTTAAATAGTTCCTACGTTGAGGCTGTTTTTGCTGATAATAGCAAGTGCCTTCGACAATTTGGATCATCAGACAGTTAACTACACTGGAATCACGACGTCACATCCTTACTATGAAATTTGGTCACAAGTGCCTTAGTTCTGACTATCATCGACGTTTTCTCCCTCCTTAAAAAAAAAAAATCCCCCAATCCTTCCTAGTACAAGACTCAATGCTCGTAGAGCTCCAAATACCCAACTGGACCTGTGTCCCCAAATGTTGACCATGAGGTACAAAAACTCTTTTGTCCTCTATTTTGTTTCCAATTTTAATAATTGATTTAACTTTTTGTTTCATGTTTATTCCCTAACATCTGTTTTATTATTGTATTTGTTCTGACGTGCTTGTGGTAGCTTTTGTGCTTTTTTAGCACATTTTGATTCCCATTTTAATAATTGATTTAATTTTTTGTTTTATGTTTATCCCCTAACATGTGTTTTATTATTGCAATTGTTCTGACGTGCTTATGCTAGCTCTTGTGCTATTTTAGCTAATAAATCATATTATATACAATAATATTAGTGAAAAAACTATATAACTAAAAATATTAAAAATAATATTAGTGAAAGAAAGGAGAAAGGACAGAAGAATTATCTGAGTGATAGATCATATAGAAAACTAAAGGAATGTAAAGAAATTGAAGAAAGCATTAAAATATGAAAGAAGGAGTTGTGAAATAGAGGCCATGGATAAAATTGCCGAGGATCTGGAAGATGCAGCTAGACGGCATAATAGTAAAATATTGTACTAACATGTTAACAAATTGAGAGGGAGTAGTCAATGCGGACTTGGTCCAGTTAAAGATTAGAATGAGGCCGCAATTAGCGATAAGGAAAAAACTAAAGAGAGATGGGCCGAAAATTTTGAGAATTTGCTTAACCGAGATAGAGTTGCAGGAAATAATATAGAGGAAAATGAAAAAGTTTGTGATACCTTGGATGTGAAGGAAGTTTTATTTTGTGAGGAAAAATTAGCGACAGTACTAAAAGGATTAAAAAAATAATAACGGTCCAGGTGCTGATAGGGTGGTAAATGAGTTTCTTAAATATTGTGGCTCTGAGGTTTGAAATAAGTTACTGAAGATTATGAATACTACTACTACTTCTAACAACTCACCGCAGCAACAAACCGCCCGAGGCCAACACAGCTACGCACGCTCCTCCTCCATCCCCATCTATTCAAAGCCTCGCTTTTTACACCCGCCCACGAAGTTCCCATTTCCTTTAAATATTTCTTTTAGACGTCCTCCTACCCCAGACGAGGGCGACCTGCTTTCCGTTTAGCCCTAGACGGTTGGCTGAAAAGAACAATCTTCGGCAATCTGTCATCCTTCATCCGCACAACGTGCCCTAGCCACCTCAACATTTCTTTCACTATAGCCCTAGAGAGCGGTATTGAACCAAATTTTTTGTATAGCCTATTGTTGAGAAGATTATGAATATGATTTTTGAAAAAGGGGAAGTACCTAATGATTTTAGGAAAACCTTAATTGGGCCACTTTATAAGAAAGATGATAAAAGTGAGTGTGGTAATTATCGAGGCATTAGTCTAGTCTCTGTAGGTAGTAGATTACTTAGTCATATGATACTTTTTAGACTGAGAGATGCCGTAGACAAAGTTTTAAGGGAAGAACAGTGCTGTTTTAGAAAAGGTAGAGGATGTGCCGACCAAATTTTTACTCTTAGGCTTATAATTGAGAAGTGCCTGAGTTGTCAAACTCCTTTGGTCCTCAGTTTTATATATTATGAGCAAGCGTTCAATTCTGTTGATAGAAGAGCTTTAGTAAAAGTTTTATCCTTGCATGGTATACCAGACAAATACATTAAAATGATAAGTGCTATATATGAGAATAACACTGCTGCGGTTAAGATAGGAAATGAGGTTAGCAGCTGGTTTTGTATTAAATCAGAAGCTATAAAGTGCTGTGTTCTATCCCCCTTTATATAGATAATTTTGATGAATTTTGTCTTAAGGAGCACAGGAAAGGCGATGGGAGACCACGGAATCTAATGGGGAGGAAAAAGTCTCCTGGACTTAGATTATGCTGATGATTTAAGCATCCTAGATGAAAGTGTGAGCAAAATGAATGAAGTTTCAGAGGTTTTGCGAGTTCAGGGTGCCAGAATAGATCTGAAAATTAATGTTACGAAGACTAAGTCACTAAGGCTAGGAATAAGTGAAGATGAAAAGGTGACGTTGGGCAATGAAAAGATTGATCAGGTGGGCAGCTTGACTTACCTTGGCTGTATTATTAGTAAAGATGGTGGGAGCAGTGAAGATGTTAAAAGTAGAATAGAAAAGGCTCAGGGTGTTTTTTCACAGTTAAAAAAAAGTTTGGTAGAATATGAAGATAAGTCTGCAAACCAAGATTAGAATATTTGAAGCTAAAGTGATGACAGTGGTCAAATATGGCTCTGAAGCATGGGCGCTCAGAAAAGTGGATGAAGATTTGCTAGATATTTTCCAGAGAAATTGCTTAAGGATTGTTCTGGGTACCTGGCTGACTGACTGTATTTCAAACAATAGGCTATACGCAAAATTTGGTTCAATACTGCTCTCTAGGGCTATAATGAAAGAAAGGTTGAGGTGGCTAGGGCACGTTGTGCGGATGAAGGATGACAGATTGCCGAAGGTTGTTCTTTTCGGCCAACCGTCTAGGGCTAAACGGAAAGCAGGTCGTCCTCATCTGTGGTGGGAGGACGTCATAAAGAAGGATTTAAAGGGAATGGGAGATTTCGTGGGTGGGTGTAAAAAGTTAGGCTTTGAATAGATTGGGATGGAGGAGGAGTTGTTAGTAGTAGTAGTAGTAGTAATAGTTAAGCTGGGGTAGTGGCTGCAACCTTCTCGTGGTGCCATGAAAGTAATAGGCACAACCAGTGGCCTACTGCTGCTAATTTTGGTCTTGTTCCACAGCAGAGCTCAAAGCAGTTTCAGGTTTTTGTAGAATCCTGAGACATCAACCATGTCAATTCAAATCAGATCCCCCCCCCCCAACCGAATGTGATGAGCAGGAAAGCATACCAGATTACTAAACGATTCATGACAAAAGCTACAGAAAGTTGAACAGATTCAGACGGTGCAATTCAGAAACACCCCGGTTGATGGAGCATAATCACCAGTTCAGATGCTTAATAAACCCGTTTTTGAAAAGGCTAGAGAAAGCTCAGTTTAAACAGCAAACTGTTCATAAAAAGTTCCAGTTAAGTGCAGGAATGGTACTGGGGAGAGAAAGTTGGGGTGAAATTTTATGAAAATAGTAGATGAGGAAAAGGCATAGTAGAGAAAACGTAGATACAACCAGTGCATTGGTACCTGGAGAATTTGGGAGACAGTAGTATTTTTGTAAAAGCAAGTTTCACCTTCTGATGTCACTAACCAGAGGGACTCAAAGCCAAATTATGGTTGTCGAATTCACCAGTTTTAATTTATTATTTTAACAATTTTAGTTGCAAATCTTGAAGTTAAACCTGATTGAGATGAAGTTTATGTGAAGAATGACCGAAAGTCTGGCAATGTTTCGGCAAAGTGCTGAAGCGGCTGGCAATTATCTGATGTCACTAACTCAGCAGAGAGATTGCAAGATGAGTTATGACTGTCCGACAAACTGTTCAGTTCATGGTGAATGCTTGGATGGAAGGTGTATTTGTGAGGTAAGAGTGTACCAAAGAGAAAAAGAGAGATTAATGTCCTATACATCTGTGCTAAAAAGTGGGCCCTTAAATTCTTTTGGTTCATTATGTCTTTAACTTAGGCTTTAGCAACGGGTTTTTCCACAAGCAGAATTTTCCACGTGGAGGAAATTTTTATGGCGGGGGCAGGAGGGTTTTCCACGCCAATTAATAAAACAGACCAGATGGGTCTCGATTCTGTTCAAAGACGGGCGACTAAATGCGTAAGGGGTCTCAAAGATAAAGAATATGGGTGTCGACAGCAGAGCCTGAAGCCTCCAAATCTGACATACCATCGACGCAGAGGCGATATGATACTGCCCTATAAGTTGCTCCAGTCTGACGACAAAGATCTGTTTGAACCTGCCCGGCAGTACCAGAGGTCATTCAGCAAAGCAGTTCCGCAAGCATGCCAAGACAAGAAAAAGAAACAATTTCTTCTACAATCGAATCATAAGCTTACAGCTCGCTTACAGTGCTAGTCATGGGCGCCCATAAGCTGAATTCCAGGGGGGGCAAACTTCGTCTAATTGCTAATTTTAATGCTATATAATAAAAATCTCAGAACAAAAATATAAAAATAAGGCAGCATCATTCAATGCTGCCATCAATGTGAGCTGTAAGCGAGACGACGGTGGGATCTTCAACAATCGATAGCTTCAAATCTAAATTTCGACAAGGACTGGGCGACAAAGCCATGGCTCACTCAATGGGATGCAGCAGTTGTCCCGTGGCCCCATCATCGCTAATTGGAGTACATTGGATTCGTCCATATAGCTAGTAAGTGCGATTTAAGCTAATTAGTTTAAAAAAAAAAAATCGGAAATTGGAATAAAAAAAGTTTATTTCAACTAAAAGTAAGCAGCAATATTAAAACTTAAAATAAATAAAAATTATTCCGTATATGGGAGAAGCTGCTCCCTCCTCAATCCTTCCTTTTTACTAAAGTTTAATTTCTGTCACAGTTCTTCAAGAAAGACGGCTGAAACAAAAGGGCTGTTGAATTTGGATGAGAACTATTTTTAAAGAATTTTGACCTTACTAATTGAGAAGAGGGCAGTCTCTCTCATTTACGGGATAATTTCTGTGTTTTTTTAAAGTTTTATTGTTGCTGCTTTTCAGTTAAAAATGTCTTTTTTCATGATTTTATTTTAGTGGCTATTATGTCTTTAAACTTGCTGCTATCCCAAATTTTGAGATAGTAAAAATAAGGCAAAACTGACTTCAATTAAATATTACATTTAAAGTCAGTACATTTAAAGTAAAGTTACATTAAAGAGCAAACAGTTTATGAGTCCTAAAAGCTTTTACAAATAAGCTTACTCTCCTTCTCTGGGATAATTCCGTTATACGGTCCACTATTTTTTTTATTTAATAAATATATACGCCTTCTTTAGGTCCTTCTTTAGGTTCTTGTTCTTTAGATCGTCCTAGCCGAGTGGATTGGTGCGCTGGATTTAAGATTCTTTGTCCGATAGGGCGATGGTTCGAATCCTAGTGTACCCAATTATTTGGTTTGGGACGGGGGTCAGTGGCGTGACTCTGTATGCTCAGCCAGAGTCAACCCAGCTCTAAATGGGTACCTGGGGAAATCTGGGGAAGGTAAACAGGAAGGGTGCGTGAAAGCACAGGATGGTTGCCCTTCCCCCATTGCACTTCCTGGCTGAAGGGCAAAGAAACCGAAATCAACACCACCGGTAGGGACTGTAGAGTCCAAGTCTTTACCTTTTTTTTAGGTCTAAAACATAAATTAATAGATATTTATTATGCATTCATATTAGCCAAGCCATTGAGGGAGAGGATGGTAATAGGCTGACTGATGGAGGTGTCCGAAAACACACAAAAGTCTGTCTTTGGTCTCAATTTCCTCTTGTTTTTTTTTCTATCAACTTTGCCTTATAAATTTCTCCTTTCATGTATTCAAATATGAAGATAATGGCGTGCTTAAATATAGCTTGAGTCATTTACCAACAATATAGATGTTTGTAAAATATAGCTTGAGTTATTTATTAACAATTAAACAGACTTAACTGATAGGCTGGTTCCAACCAAATTCCCATGAGACTTTTTTTTTATAACCAGTATTTATCTTAAGCCTATGATTAATTCTGTGACCTTAAACTAACAGGCGAATAGTTTAAACCATTGATTGTTCGGAATTTTGGATCAATAGTTATATATTTTATAACGAGTACTAATTACATAACCACAGTTGCCGTTAAATAAGTGTAAATAAAAATAAAAAAACAGAAGAGGGGCAGTTGCCTGTCGTAAGAGCCGGTGTACCTGTCAGGAGTTGTCTCCTTTAAATTGCAGGGAATAGGTGAGCAAGAACTGACGTTTCCCTTTTAATTATTCACCAGCATTTTTCTGCTGAAAAATGAGATAAGACGCGACCGGTATGCTACATTAAGAAGTGAAAGGTACTACAACTTAGAGAGAAAACGTGATACAACAAACGTAATTGTACATATAAATATCCACCAAGGACCTGGATTGTACATATTCAAAAAATTTTAAATTTGAATTTATTTTACCCAATGTTTTTTATCCTGCTGACTGAATTCTTAATTTGAATTTTTACCCAACTTTTGTTTATTATTATTATTATTATTATGCTGACAAAGATTCTCCCACTCTTCACCTTTTAATGTTGATATTGGCTCATTGAAACAACAAGGCGGCTTCCCTCTTGGACCCGTAAACTATCGCTAGCACATAGCCAATTCACCCCATTAAAAATTTTTACACATCTAGTCGGCCATCTGGCCTGAACATAGAAATATGGTGAGGGGAGTGGTAAAAACATCTGGAACTCCTAACTTCTGTGCTGTGAGCAACAAAAAAAGTGACCACGAACTCTTTACAATGCTGCGAGTGTGAGAAATACGTTCACGCAACATGTAGTGACATGACAATAAAGGACAGACAGACTGATATAAAAAAGGGCTCAAGTGGTTTTGTCAGCCGGGCCGTGTCAAGCCCGAAAGCTTGACATCAAGGGACGAAGGCGTGCGAATCGAACCCGCTGGACTTTCCAAGGTAAACTATAAACATACCTCAAATCCTAATTCTGACGACAATGCCTTGCCAACTAACGGCACATATTCAGAGAAAGGCAACTTCGTAGGTGGCACCTGCTTAAATTTATTTTTCTTCGGAGCGCCATTTAGCAGCACTATTGATGCAAATGACTTGCCAATCAGCTCCTACAGATGCCGGTCGACAATCAACACTAGAATTAACACGACTCTCCATGTTATTCCCGCGAGCCGGTCTTCCGAGATCTCAACAGTCAGTGCCGATTTATCCACAAATTCTTCTTGGCTGAAAAAAGTACTAGAGCCTTCCACTAGTCTAGGAAGCAACTCTGTATCATGGGATGAAGTAGGAACGACACCCTTTGAACTCTACAAGAAACAGGATCAGGCCCAAGGAGCATCTACACCCGTGAAACGGGATGATAATACAGAATCACTAGCCTTAGACCTGATCCAAGCTCTTTTAAAAAGAGTTCAAGATCAGAATTAAATCATAAATGAGCAAAAATCGTTGATTGCTCAACTTGGCGAAACCAACGCAGCATATCGAGCCATCATAACGGACACAAAAAAAATCCCATACAGCAACAACGATGCACGACAATGCAGTCTTAGCTACAAGCTAGGAGAGACAATGAAATCCCCCACATCCTCAAGTGTGGGCACAATGAATGAACCGCTCGAACTTGTAATTACTAGAAACGTTTTGCGAATTGTTCAATCAGTAGCACAGACCGAGTCACGCGAAGTAGAAGCCAAAACAGATAATTCCTATGCGATTCAAAACCTCCACTTTGACCCCTGTTTAAGGAAAAACCCAAAGTCAAATGCCCTAATGCCAAAAGAATTGTGCTTTTATTTCAAAAAAGGTCACTGTAAATGGGGATCAAAATGCCGACTCAGTCATGAAGAAATACTGCCGCCGATCTGCCAAGATCACCTAACAAGTAGAGGCTACCTCATTGTACCGGGAAAGTGAGGAGGGATCCATCCTGAAAAGTGCAAAATATTCGCGGCAGGCGCTTGCAGCAGGGAACTACGCTGCAATTACTATCATGTAGTCAAACCTACCCCAAATCCAAAAACTGACCAGCATTAAACAATAACATAAAATAACTGGAGACGTGGCCTAGACCACCACCACCCCGAAACGAAAGAATCAACCAAATGGAGGTCGCAAGTTTTCTACAGAACTGGCTCGAGACACCACCAGTAAGAACCACTACCAGGGTTTTCTCCAACAACAAAATGGTTGGAGAAACACAAGAAAACAACCCCAACAACCCGATCGAAGACAAAATCGCAATTGAAGGCGTAGTTACTGGATCTGATCTCGTTCAAATTACCAGCCAAGGGATCCCCCTGGTCACAGCTACCCAAACAGTCACCAATCGACGGGGAGACCTTATCTGAAACCAACCAGCATTCTAGTACAGGAAACACTTGTTTAAATGCGGAGATAATAGCAAAAACTAATTCAAAATGCACCACTATCCCTTCCACCTCACCAGTTATTCACGATCTGGGACTGGAGACTCCTGATCCTTCCTTCTGCAGCCTGGAAAGAGGGAAAAATAAAAAAAAGTTTTAATACAAGACCAATCCAATCTCACCGTTTTCCAACAATAGCCCTGTCAAATGTTCGATCTCTCAACAACGAGGTACAGGATATGGAAATTTTCCTAAGGAAACATGACATTGACATCATGTATATGACAGAAACATGGATCCCGTCTCCTACCTTGGCCATGCTTGACGGGTATTCCTGTTATACGTATTTCCCCACGCTGCAGTGCATAGGAAGTAGCCCAAGACCCATGGTGGCGATTTCTACTGCAAAGAAAACGTGCCTCATAGGATTCTGGATGTTGCAGTACCAAAGGACCATGACATCGAAGTTTCGTGGCTGTGGGCACGACCAAAAGGCTTACCTCGTCAAGTGTCGTCGTTGATATACGCCACGGTATATTTCTCACCAAGGGGACCATATCGGCGACAACTAGTGAAATACCTCCAACATAGTTGCGACTTCATCAGAACAAAACCTCCAATTTGCTGGAATCTCTCTGTGAGGGCTTCAAAGACCTGAAGCCAAACTGGATCGAAAGCTCAACAGCCCTTCATCAAACAGTTAAAGTAAAAACACTGAGAGACAACATCCTTGACTTGATCTTCACTACACTTGGTGATTTCTACATCCTTCGGTGGAAGCACCACTCTCAACCAGTGACCCCGCAACAGTTATATTACCACCAAAGTCAACCAAGAGACCTACTAAACCAACCCAGTTCACCTACCATCCACTTACAGAAGAAAGTATAATTGGCTACAGAGAATGGCTCATCTCAGTATGCTGGTTCCGCATTTTCGAAAACAAGGACGCAAACAGCAGGACTCAACTCCTCTATGAAAAAACGATTCGAGAGTACGGACGACTCTTCCCTGAAAAGCGAGTTACAATTAGGGCACAGAATAAATCATGTGTTGCTCCAACAATTAAAGCAGGACTGGCAGAGCTAGACATGCTCTCTGAGATAAAGCCACACACTGACGAATATAAACGGAAGAGAAACATAGTAGTTAGACTACTAAAGCAAGCTAGACGTCTGTATGGACACCAAATTTTTGCTAAGCTGTCAGCCAGTGACCCAAGTAAGTTCCACACAACTGTACGGAAACTAATAGGACAGCAGGAGTCTAAATCCATCCTGAGGGACCAGCAAGGAGAGAATATAACCGTAGAAGCAATTAATCCACACTTTACAAACATTTGCCTCCAACAGTCTCCTCTCAAGATTAAGCCCCAGAATGTTCCTATCGAAACCATCCCTATTATGACAGTTTTCCAGGTCCAAGGAAAACTTGAAAACCTAGACATTAGGAAAGCCTCGTACCCTGGTGAAATTCCTGTAAGCCTGATACATGGATGCTCCCCCTTACTGGCTACACCATTGGCTATGGTGTATAACCAGTGCCTACTGGAAGGCATTTTCCCAGATAAGTTTCAAAAGGCTTTTTATCACCAATTCCAAAGAAAAGATCACCTACTTCACCATCCGATCTCAGGGCAATCTCAAAGACGCCCATCATTTCAAAAGTCTTTAAAGATTTGATTTTACAGTGGCTACTAGCAGAAGTAGAACACACAATCATTCCTATACATTTCAGTTTTCGTCGAAGAAACAGTAGAACTCACTATCTGGTCAGATTACTTCATGATCTACTTGAACACCCGGAAAATCCTGAGGCCCTTGCGGAAATAATCATTTCTGGTTTCATGAAAGCTTTCGATCTGCTTGATCATGAGACGGTAATCAACGAAGCCCGTGGCCTGGAAGTCTCGCAGTTTCTCTTATGTACCATTGCAAGTTTCCTTTCTGGTCGCCAACAGTGCGTACAACTCGAAAACGAGGAAGCATCCAACTACCAAGACATCACGTGTGGAGCTGCCCAAGGAAGCAAGTTAGGTCCCATCTTACTTTTTATAGCCATCACCCAAATATTGGGGCAACATAAACAGATGTCAAAATTTGCAGGTGATCTTTCGGCAAGCCTGCTGCAATTCCTGCCACCAGCACCCAATCAACTCATACCCCTAGTTGCAGAGTTTCAACATCAAGCTGGTCTAGTAAAGCTCCAGATAAGCCTTGAGAAAAGCTATGTAATGCATGTCAACTTTCTGACGAAGACGAGCATAAATGAATCTGCACCTCTCCATAGATAGAAATCAGTAAATATACTTGGTATCACATTAAGTGACGATCTTTCGTTTGGAGATCACATCAGCCAGATCACAGCAAAAGCAGCTGGTTTTCTAAAATCCTTTGCAAATCTAAGAAGGCTTGGAATTACAGAGCATCTCCTTCTTTCGTGCTAGAAAACTTATGTAATGCCTGTAATGATCTACGGCTGTCCTGTCTGGCACCCATCGCTTACAGAGAAGCACAGAAAGGAACTAGAAACAGTTCAGAAGAGAGCCTGCAAAATAATACTTGGGCCAAATTATAATAACTATGAACAAAGCTTGAGCCAACTCAAGCTCCCACCCTGAATGGAATGAGGCATGAAATGCTGATGAAGTTTGGAGCTGACATCCTGAAGTCCTCAACACACCAATATATCCTTCCTCTGTTTACTTCAGAGACCCACGCACACAAAGCAAGGTTGGCAACTCTGAAAGAAGGAAAAAAACTGTTGGAGTGCCCGCCTACACACTTGACGACAAGATTTTTAAACTCCTTTGTGCCCTACTACGTCAAATGTTACAACAATAGTGCCCTGAAGTAGAGGCTCATCACTTGTGTTTTTCTTGGTGTTGTTTTTTTTTTTTTTTTTTTCTTAAATTGACGATACCTATGTTATTGCAGTGTGATAAAGGGAACGAATAAAGATTATTGCTATTTTTCTTATTACCAAAATGTATGTCGGGTCTGATAAGCGGAAAAAATGACTTCCAAGTGTTCTTTTTTTTACTCTTTAATAAATGAAAATAACTAATAACTCATTAACTAGTTCAAAAAAGAAATAAAAAATCCTAAAATAGTAATAATTAAAATGATTAAATTCAAATAACTAATAATATTCACATAATTTAAATGATAAATTGCAAATTATTTTGTTAAAAAATGATAATTTTGATAAAATTTGGCCTGAAAATTTTATGTCAGAATGGGGAGACGCTAATCAAGATTTTGCCCCAGGCGCACGAGAGGCCAGAACCGCTACTGAAAACAAGGGTTCTTATTGTAATGTTTTTATTTGTCAATTATTACTAGCCATTCCACCAATGGAGACGGGGTTTTAGAGGAAAAGCACGGGCCTATTGGTTAGTTTCATTCAAGTTATTTCTATCTCACCAAAGGTCTAGCTTCTCAGAAGCTATAATTTATATTTAAAAATTATTATAGTTATTAATCATTTATTAAAACTAGAATATTATTCTCAGTATGATATATTTTGAGAATAATATATTCTCACTATGATATATTATTCTCAAAATGATATATTTTGTAATATGAGAGATACACTCTCCGTTTGTAGGAAAAATATGTTTGTCAACAACATATTAGTTTCTTATTAAAGGTAAATATTAAATAATTTATAGTTGCTTTATGGTGTTTTTTTTTTTTTGTTTTTGTTTGTTTTTTTTTGTTTTTTTTTTGTTTGGGGGGTGGGGGTGTTTTTGTTGTGTTGGCGTTGGATCCTGGATGATATAGATAATTTATTTTTTTATTTATTGTCGGGTGATAGGAGGGTCGGTGTTTAGTGTGGACTGTCAGTGAGTTGACTTCTTTTACTTACGGCTTTATCAATTAGGCATCGCTTAGTATTGCTTATTCCAAGTTTTAATAATACTCTTTTATTATGTTTTGTTTCCAAAATAATGGGCCATAGGCCCCTTGGTAAATTGTTTTTGTTATTGTTATTTATGGAAATAAATGGAACTTGAACTTGAACAAAATTCTTTCAATTACGATGTAGTGAAATTTAAGTGATAGTAATTTGAATGTGCATGAATGTAGATACAAAGCTAATTTCCGTCCGTTTGCTTTTATAAAGAATTCTCCACTTAATTTGTCAAAAATTAAGTCAAGTTTGACTTAGTTTGACTTTATCTGCTTATTTGTAATTTTGTGCTTCTGCTTTTTCTTTGGTCTGATCTTTCTGTGATTAATTAGTATTGGATTTTTTTTACACTTCTTTTTTTAATTTTATATGTTTCAAGAATCAAATCTTGATAAATTCAAATATTTGTGTACAGGTATAATTGTATGGTAGAGGTTGAACTTGATACAAGGTTTGAATTACATTTAGAGATGAAGTTTAAAGGTTAAAAACAAATATTACAAAGTAAGAAAAAAAAACAATTAAAAGTTTAAAAGTGTTTTTGAGTAATTGTATCCTTTGTGGTTCCGTGCTGTATTGCTGTATTTTCTTGAGATGGAGCTTTGTAGAGGACTTTACTGTAGTCTGTTTACTGTTATTCTATTTGTTTAGATAAGATAAGATGAGATTTATTGCTGGAAAACAGCTATCACAAGCCCAAAAGGGCCGAATTAGCACTTTAGTGTCAAATAAAGAAAAAAGAACAAAAAAATACAAACAATCAAGCAACAACAGAAAATTTTAAAAAGGGTCAGTGTCAAATGCATAGAAATTTTGAAAACAAAATAAACTCATAAAATTAGCAGGCCAATGTCAAGTCAGCAAAAATGCCAAAAAAGACGAAAACTCGTAAAATTAACAAGGGGATAAATTAAAATTAAAACAGACATAAGTTAGTTGGTGACTAAAAAAGCATAAATAAAAAACCTCCAAATTTGCAAAATGGGCATTAAAACTAATAACTATGATGTAAAAAGTGAGTGGGGGGGGGGAGGCTGCGGAGATTCACTGATTGAAAATGTCAACTATGTAAGGGATAAAAGTTCTTCTATATCTTTCAGTGCAAACTCTTATTGGGGCAAGAAGGGGGATTTTTGTTGAAACAGAACGCGGGAGGCGGGGTCGAAGGGGTGAATATTGACTAGGGAAAAGGGGAGTTGTTCGAGGGTTATAAAAGGCATTGTTAGCAAAACGCAAGGTAATTTTTGCTCTCCTTTCCTTAAGGGTGACAAGATTAGCTCTTCTAAGAAGGGACATATAAGGTACTTTACCCTCATTGAAGATAATTCTTAGGCACCTTTTTTGGACTGCCTCTATTCTGTCCGACAACTCAATGGAGATGCCAGGATGCCAAGCAGGATAGGCGTACTCAAGAGTTGGGCGTAAAAATGAGAGGAAAATCCTCAAACAATGCGATTTGGGACATTTAAAGTTTTTAAGGAGTTTAAGGGGGGAAAATGCGGCATTTGCACGTTTTAAGATGTCATTGATATGACAATCCCATTTTAAGTCGCTTGAGATGGTAACGCCCAGTAATTTCATAGTGGTAACAGACATTTGAGGGGGGATTGGACAGGAGAAAGAAGGGGGAGTTTTAAGGAAATTAATAGTAAGAACAGTCGACTTTAAATGGTTGACTTTTATATCATCGGTAAGAGCTTTGGCTGATATCGATTCCAAGATGTGCATTGGGTTGCTTTTTAAATTCTTGGAACATGTCTCTAAGACAGTTAGATCATCAACGAATTTCCATCTATCCGGAAAATAAACACCAAGGTTGTTTATCATTGTAAGAAATAAAATTGGACCTAAGATGGTTCCTTGGAGCACACCATTTTCAATTAGGAGGGGATCAGAATATACATTCAGGTATTTTACGACTTGCGTTCTATTTGAGAGGAAAGACGGAATTATTCTGATTAAATAAGGGTCAACTTGAAAGTCATTAGATAGCTTTTCTAATAGTATATTGTGGTTGATTAAATCAAAAGCTTTTTGCAAGTCAACAGCGATAACATTGAGCCAGGTATTGGGTTTTTCGAGTGTGTTACATAAGGTGAACAATAATGTGGCTGGTAGATGTAGAGCGAAGGTTTCCGAATTGTCTTTGGTCAACATTTGGGATTATCTTTACTTTCAACCACTCAGCTAAAAACATTTCATATAACTTCGAGAAAACTGGAGTAAGAGTAATGGGACACCGTCAAAATCTTGATTGTTATCTTTCTTTTTTACGGGAGTAATAAAACCTAATTTCCAACAATTTGGAAATTTACAAGTAGAGGTAATTTCATTAAAAAGTAAGGACAAAGGCTCTGAGAGATTGTCGGCAAAGGCTTTAATTAGTACAATCGGGATGTCTAATGGACATGTACTACACTTTTTAATGTTCTTAATTTTTGCCTCTACACCTGAGGGCAAAATAATGGGAAAATTGAGAGAGCACAAATCGTAAGGAGCGTCAAAAGAAAGGGGAGGGAAGCTCCGAATTAAGGAAGAATGGAACTGGTTCAGATCACTGGCTGTAACTGAAGAGTTTTCTTGGAAATGGAAATCTATATTATTATGTGTTTTCCCACAAATTTTCTTTATTCTATTATACCATTGTTTTGGCTTTGTAGAAAATAAATCCTGCACTTTGCATTTGTAATATGAAGAAGCAGATTTACATATTTCTTTTTTTATATGTTTACGCAGTGAGTTTGCTTTGGATGTTTTACCACTCTTTAGTAGATTCTATTTGATTCTAATTAGTTTTTTCAATTGGCTAGTAATTTATGGTTTGTCATTAGAACATGTTTTTACTTTTTTCACCGGGGAGGAATTTACGTATTTTGTTTTAATCAGATTATAGAATTCAGAGACTTTAAAATTAATGTCATTTTTTCCTTTGAGAGCCAGCCAGTTTTCATTGGTAATCCAAGATCCAAATGTGTAAAGGCCATCATTGGAAATTGGGCGATAAGAGAACTCAGTAACAGAAAAAGTATGATTAAAGCTGTTGAGAGGCTTCATTAATAAACAAAAATGGTAACTTCCTCCTAACGGGGGCAAGGGGACAGTAGGGGCATAGAACGCCTGCATATTGGTGCAAATGAAATCAAGGGTAGAATTTCCTTTTGTTGTTGGTGTTTTACTATTTGTTTTAAATTTTGGAAACTACAAAGGGAATTTAACTTTAGATCATTAGCATCACCTACTAAGAAAAGAAACTAAGTTTCCTTTCTGGTTTCGTGCTGTATTTTCTGGAGATGGAGCTTCGTAGAGGACTCTATTGTAGTCTGTTTGCTGTAATTCTATTTGTTTCCTTTGTGGTCTCGTGCTGTATTTTCTAGACATGGAGCTTCGTGGATGACTACTGTAGTCTGTTTACTGTTATTGTATTTGTTTCTTATGTGGTCTCGTGCTGTGTTTTCTGGAGAAGGAGCTTCGTAGAAGACTTTACTGTAGTCTGTTTGCTGTTATTCTATTTGTTTCCTTTGTGGTCTCGTGCTGTATTTTTTGGAGATGGAGATTCGTAGATGACTCTACTGTAGTCTGTTTGCTGTTATTGTATTTGTTTCCTTTGTGGTCCCATGCTGTATTTTCTGGAGATAGAGCTTCTTAGGGGACTCTGCTGTAGTCTGTTTGCTGTTATTCTATTTCAAGTGAAACATCACTATTTCATCCTCACTAACTGTTTTACATGCTTTTATCACTTATAGTATATGAATGTTTTCGTTTCTATACGTGCTTCTATCGATGAACAATTTTTGTTCTATTAAACTACCCCATCCTCCTTATTGGCTTGCCCTGTTATAAAAAGGGGAATTTTGTGGCAATAGACGGAAAGATGTCTGACGCGCTTTGACAGTTTGTACAATTTTTGCCGCCGAACGATGTTCTTATTAAGATTACTCTTTGAGAAAAACTGTCAAGCAGAAGAAATTTTCTGTTTTTTCATAGTGTTGAAACTAGCACAAAATTCTTGAAAAAATATTAAGGTAGGTTACCAGTGTAGATGTCAGCTGGATTTTCAAGTTTGTACAGAAGTTCAATTTCTTTGGGAACATTCGTCTTCAAAGACTGGTTTCTTTCTTTCAGTGCTGTAGCAGTAACTGCAACCTAGCATAGAGAAAACTACCGCCCATTGTAACCAAAAGTTTTGTCAGATAAATTTATTTAATTAAAGGTGACACTTCATTTTCCTTGCGTGCCTTCAGAGAATTTTAGTGCGTTCAAGAAGGGCCAGCAGTCTAATCTTAGGTCTGCTGCTGCCCAGACGTCTTCCCACTCGGGTTGCAGAAATGCTTAGAGATTTTGGAGGCTGGTGGTATAGCTTCGTTTGAGGATATTCCTCGGTCTGCATTTTGTGTTTGAATCCAGCAGGCACCCCCTTTATAGGACATGTTTGGGAAAACGGGTTTCAGGAATTCGGATGGCATGACCTGGATACCTCCATTTGCGGTATTTTGTGACGGTTGTCAAGTGAAGGTTTGTTGCTGTGTCAAGTGAAGATTTGGGTACGACATAGGCAAATGTTCTCGAATCCCAGTAATCTGATTGTCGATTGTCGGATTGATTGATCTCTTCTCTGATTATCCATTCAAGTGCCAGTCTTAGAACTCTGAGCACATTGCTGTGAAACAGTTTCAGCTCATAGTGACTATTTCTTAAATTTCAAAACTTGCTATAGTTTTCTATAAGCTTCACTTGCCTGTCCAACCCTCCCCCTTATATCGTGCCCGTTTACCCAATTTTTTGAACAATAATTTCTAAGTATACCTGTTCAGCGGTTTCAGGGTCTCACTTGATATTCAGGGGGAGCCGGCATTCGCCATGCTCTTTGTTCTGTCAACGCTTATTCTAAAGCCAAACTATTCCGCCAATCCCTTTGCGCAAATCAGATACTCTTTGAGCTTTTGTTTACATGACTCAAGCAGCCCAATGTCAACGGCGAAGTCCAGGTCTTCTATTCTTTTGTTTTCTACATGGATGTCATGGCCGTAATTACACAGTTGTATAGGTTTATGATTATATAGGTTTAACTTAATCGTAAAGCTCTAATGCCAATGTATATTTTTCGAGAGTTTCCAAAAAGAGCAAAAAAATAGTCGAAATTAGCGTTGTATCTGCACCACCGGAATCACTATGGCTGAAAACCGAAATCTATAGGGTTTGAGCCCACCGTGTTGTAAACAACAGAAATCACTTTTGCAATCACAAAATTGATTACAATATAAATTCAATTTTCCGCAAGCAATGCCATCGAAAATAAATGCTTTTCCCAAGTGAGTGACTGCAAAACATCTGAATGTTTTGACTGAAGGACAGACCGTGCGTTTCCTTCAAAAGGCAGTGGCTTCAATTCACCAAGAGGGAAAATGTATTTGTCAAAATACAGAGGGACAATTTTCACGATCATCAGTGGATTATCAGTGGAGCGACAAATTAATTAAGTTATTTTTTTATACAATCATGTTTGTGAGTGGAGAGTGCCTTTTGAGCACCAAGAGCATTGAATCTGAAATCGCAGTTTCAACTTGGAACGCACAGCCATTTAAACATTTGCCTCTCAACTACTTGGACTATCTCTATTGGCTTTTCTCTTTCTACAATTAGCCAGGTTTTGATGCAACTACTACAAAAAACTTGATAACTTCAATTCAAAATCAACGGACTCGGTCGGCCTCGACCTCGAAGCTGGAAATTTCAGTGGAAAGATCATGTAATTTATGCTGAATGTGCTAAAGGTCTCCTCAAACTCTTGTGTATTTATTAATTCTTCGTTCATCTAACCCTCCAGAATTGGCATGAGCAAATTTGCCGATGCATTGGCAGAGAGCGTCACGTTTATTTCTCTAAGGCAATTTGAAACATTCTGGGAAATAACCACAATGGCCTACTGAAACTGGCGCCATGAACACCATCAAATAATTGAAGTTTTCAAAAATGGTCCACATATGACCAAATTCGACTTCTAATATGTATTTGAATTTGCATATTTTTAAAACATCTAGGATTTCTAGTCAGTGCTGAATGGTCACTTTCTGTAATTGGCACATAAATATCGGTTGGCTTATAGTCATAGTAGCTGCTGTCTTCACAACAATGCTGTACTGCAAGTGAGTACTCACAGCAAGTGAGTGAGTGCAAAACATCTGAATGGTTTAACTGAAGAATAGACCGTGCGTTTCCTTCAAAAGGCAGTGAGTGGCTTCAATTCACCAAGAGAGGGAAAATGTATTTTTCAAAATATAGAGGGACAATTTTCACGATCTGGAAATTATTTTTTTTACAATCATGTTTGTCAGTGGAGAAGGCCTTGTGAGTACCAAGAGCATTGAAACTGAAATCTGATTTTTATAAATTTATAGACTGGAGATTGAAACTGTCAGCACCAGGAGACCAAGGTTTGCTTAATAAGTGAATCTTTTAGACAGGAGTACGGTATCTGGCATATTCTCCCCTGCAATCTCCTTATGCCCACATTCACGTGAAAGAACCTTTTTTGTAATTTTTCTAGATTTAGTTCTATTGACGTTAATAGTTTTTGCCTATTGAACTAAATATAAGAGTTCAATTTTTAGAAAAAAGGAAAAGGTATGAGCTGTCAATTAAAATTACCAAGTGTCAGTTGGACCAATTCTCTAAATTTTGGGGGAGGAGCAAGGGTATCTTTCCTAAACAATAGGAAAATTTTTTATATAAGACAGTGGTACGCAACTTGAAATGAATATTTCGACCCTATATCCAAGGGCCGTCCTCAGCAAAACAAACGAAGAAAAAAACAATATAAAAGAAACTCAAATTAAAAGAAACTCATTGAGTCCTGATTGTACTTCCTTGAAGTAATGATGCTAGGGCTGTTTTGAAAATAAAAATTTTTTTTTTCAGTTTTAATGATTGAATTTTAATGTGAGTTTCTTTTATATCGGTTTTTTCTTTGTTTGTTTTGCTGAAGACGGCCCTTGGATATAGGGTCGAAATATTCATTTAATGTTGCGTTCCACCGTCTTATATAAGAAGTTTCCCTATTGTTCTACTTATTGTTTATGATGGAAAGGCAGTGTGGTCTTCGTCGCTATTTGGTATCTTTCCACTTTAAGAACAAGGATGTAAAGTAGAAAGTATTTTCATAATTTGCACAAAATCCAAAAAAATATGAACTGCCATCGACGGATACTAGCGAACAACTGAGAAGTTGAAAGAAAAGAATTCATTCACTGAAAAACAAAACCAACCAGCAATTGAATAAGTTGGAGAACTATGACATCTGATTTCTTATTGTAATTATTGCATTTCTTGCTGACACCCTTTGGGATCTATGGGATTGTTCACGACGTATTCGTCAATGGTAGTTCATACTTTTTTGGATTTTGTGCAAATTGCGGATATAGGCGAATGACTCGCTTTTGGTTGTTAGGTATTTTGTTTTAATTCTTGTAATTTTTGGATTTTTATTAATTTTTTGTTTTTTTTTTCATTGATTTTTGGTTTCTTTTCCTATTGACTTTCCGCGTTTGTTTTTGTTGTGTTTTTTTTTTCTTCGGCACTTTTCTTGAATACATTATTTTGTTTCACGCTGAAGGAGAGTTGTCCTCTCGAAATATTCGCTTTGTTTGTTTATTCAGTAATCTCGTTTGGCCTTAAAAACCCCATTTTTGATCGTTTCTTTTTCTTATACATACAAGCCTGGGGTGGGCCAAGGACCGTTTGAAGTTTGGTCTCCTGATACTATCTTAATAAAGTAGAAAAATTGGAGAATTCAATGAAAATGATCTCTGTATGCAGTTATCGAGTGTTTCGTAGTTATGGCTGCAAAATTTCAAAAAGAAGAAGTGGGTGAAATATCATTTCTAAAAAAGTTTGAAACGTATGAAACAAGTAGCTTAAGTAGATGCAGCTTTCCTTTGAAGTCGCAGTTGTCGTTGGAAATCACCAAAGCTACTATTAATGCTTGAATTTTTTCGGATGTAGAACGTTGTAAAGTTTTACTAATTGGTTTTGCTCGTTTATTGTTATGGTTAAGGTGGCAACGCTTACCATCGTTTCGTGCTATCCCAATAACTTAATAGTTTTGAAGAAGAAATTAAAATAGCCAGGGTTTTCAGGCATGACTATGTCTAAGGTGAGTCCAGCGATCAAAAGGTGTTTTTGTTTTAATGTCCTTAGTATTTCGTTTGTGTTAAACGGTATTTAACCTCTGTTATTAGGGCTCTGAATGATTAATATTAATGCTTAGTATTCCAGTGTTTAACAGTATTGCTTTGACCTTGCTCTAGCTCGAAGGGTATTGTACTAATGAAAATACTTCTGAAAATTGATAAAAACAAGAATATTTAGCCTCTACAGTTTCTCAAATACTAGAAGCAACTTAAGAAATTGGTTTAAAAAAGATAAGAGGTAAGGACGAACAAAAGAAATTACTGCATTACACTATTTTAAAGTTAGGCGATGATATTAACCTAGATTAGGTATTGTCAAGAAACTCCTCATTCTAGTCAAAGCCCCCTTGTACCCGTCAAACGCTTAGACCAGAACCAACACCCCCCTCTTCCCGTAACCTTTCATTCCATAAATTCTTCAAACATCTAGAGTAGACTCGAAACTCTTCATACCAGTTAAATAAATAAAAAAAATTTAAACAAGAAAAACGGGTTTTAATTTCTATAAAGCAGTGAATACAAAACACTTAATTAAACAAAAAATCCTTCGAATATTTCGGCCCCACATCCGGGAGCCTTTCTCAACTGAAAAAAAAACAAAAAAATTTCTTACATCAACATAAAAAACACACTAAACAAACAAAAGAAAAAATATAAATAAATAAGAAAAGAAAACTCACATATTAAATAAACAATTCCATTCACTGGCGTATAAACAAAATCGAATGCTTATATTGATTGGAACACGCCTTCTCACAGAATATAAATGAAAATCTGTCAAAAAATGAAAATATATTTATGCTTAAACTAAAACAAACAAGGTCAGCTGACCCCGGCCCATAACCCCAAAATAGATCTCACAGGTTCATCACCCAGTGTTTGAATTATAAATGGAACAGATTCGTTTGCTTGCAAGCTTAGCTGCAGTTCGTTTACCTTTCCCAGCATTTAACCCAGTCTGACCTTTGTCCGCAAAGTCATCATTCGTATCCGAACTATTATCAAAAATAGTACTGGTTGAAAATTTTACCTGCTTTTTAATTAAACTATTATAAATCGAATTGATCCTAAAATCCCCTTCATCTCTATTGATACTAATACCTCCATATATTATCTTTTTTACTTCTATAATTTCCCTGAAGCTTTGTAAAAGTCCTACAGACGTATCTACTAGTTTTGTTTGATCAAATAAAATACTGTGATGAGGAAAATTATAAAGATGTTCTGCAACAGCTGACTCAAACGTTTCTGGTGTTTTGTTTTGTTTTAGAGCGTAATCTATGGCATTCTTGTGTTGCTGTAGCCTATTTTCTAAAATCTGTTGTGTTCTTCCCACATGAAATTTACCACAAGAGCATGGAATTTTGTATACTCCCTTTTGCAAATTTCTCGGTACCTTGTCTTTCCCTTTATTTAACAACGAGCTTATATTTTGTCCTGATTTAAATGTTGTATTTATATTATGTTTTTTTAATTCTCTTCTTAATTTTTGTGATAATATTGCGATAAAAGGCAAAGTTATGTAATTTGTTTCTTGATTTGACCCATCTTCTTCTAATATTTTTGGTTCCGTCAACTTTTTTTTCCTTTTTTAAATTATTTGAGAAATCATATTTCCGGAGAGCCATTACCTATTAGAATATCCTTAATAAAAATTAGTTCATTGCTTATATATTCTGGTGATGCTAATTTTAATACCCTATCAACTAAAGAAATAACCACACCCCTTTTTACCTGGATCGGATGATTTGATGTGAAAGACAAGTAACGGTTGTTATTAGTCGGTTTACGGTAAATTGAAAACGCTAGTTCGTTATTAAAAAGATAATATATGGGGGTATTAGTATCAATAGAGATGAAGGGGATTTTAGGATCAATTTGATTTATAATAGTTTAATTAAAAAGCAGGTAAAATTTTCAACCAGTACTATTTTTGATAATAGTTCAGATACGAATGATGACCTTTGCGGACAAAGGTCAGACTGGGTTAAATGCTGGGAAAGGTAAACGAGCTGCTGCTAAGTTTTCAGGCAAACGAATCTGTTAAATTTATAATTCAAACATTGGGTGATGAACTTGTGAGATCTATTTAATGGTTATGGGCCGGGTGTTAGCTGACCTTTTTTTTCAGTTTAAGCATAAATATATCCTCATTTTTGACAGATTTTAATTTATTTTCAATGGGAAGGCGTGTTTCAATCAATATAAGCATTCGATTTTGTTTATACGCCAGTGAATGGAATTGTTTATTTAATATGTAAGTTTTCTTTTCCTATTTATTCATATTTTTTCTTTTGTTTGTTTAGTGTGTTTTTATGTTGATGTAATAAATTTTTTTGTTTTTTTTTTCGTTGAGAAATGCTCCAGGATGTGGGGCCGAAATATTCAAAGGATTTTTGTTTAATTAAGTGTTTTTTATTCACTGCTTCATAGAAATTAAAACCCGTTTTTCTTGCTAATTTTTTTATTTTTTTAAATGGAAAAGCAGTGTGGTCTAAGAAATTATTTACCAGTTAAATAGTTTGATAAACCACACCCCCTTTCTAGTTAAACCACAGATGAGTAGTGGAATACATTCAGCGAAACCTTTTAATAAAGAAAGCGAAAAACAATTTTTAAGATCTTCAGTATAAGTTGTAATCGTCTTTTGTATCTTTCTTTTTTCAATTGTTTTTTTTTCTGATATCAATAATAGTGTTTACATTGGAGGCTTATGTTTAATTGCGTTCAACTTTATTTTAGTCTCGATTTTTGGAGTGCTAAATTACATTTCAAGTTTTTTTTCAGGTTCAGTTTGACGGTGACTCGTGTACTGAACCGAATATAATGTACCACATTGGGTTTTCATGTGTCTTCTTTTTGATCGCACTGGCCACATTAATACAGCTGATAATATGCATCAGCTCTGAGTATAAGCGACAGAAAGTTAGAGCATGTCTGGGGGTATTTCAGCTGACACCTCAAAAGTTTCTTTACTTCTTCGCCTTTCTTGGCTCAGTTTTTAAAGCTATCTACTTTATGAAACCAGTAAGTATTTTCTTTACATTTTTTTTTGTCTTCAAGGTCATCCCACTTACTGAGTAAGAACTTGCTTCGGTTTTCTTATTAAATAAAAAAAACAAGTTTTTTCAACTGAAAGTAAGGAGCAACATTGAAACTTCAAACGAACAGAAATTATTACGTATATGAAGGGGATTTCCCCCTCTTCAACAACTCGTTCTTTATGCTAAAATGTTTTAGTTCTTTTAAAAAGGCTTCTTATTGTTCTAATTAAACGGCCCTTTTGTTTCAGGAGTTGTTCTTAAAGAATTGGGACAAAATTCAAACTTTAGCGCAAAAAAAACAAGGTTTTGAGGAGGGAGCAACCCTCTTCATATACGTAATAATTTCTGTTCGTTTTAAGTTTTAATGTTGCTCCTTACTTTCAGTTGTAAAACTTATTTTTATTTAATTTCTGGTCGTTTTTTATGTAATGCCAGGAAATCTGGCCCCATTTCCATGGAGAAATCCCCCTCCCCACGGAAATATCCTCTAGACAATTCAATCCCGGTGAAAATTTATTCTGGACAAATACCCGTAACAACTCCACGCATAAAATTGAGACGGAAAAGAGAAAGCAAGAGATATACAAAGAATTTTGTATAGGAATTCTGGCAAATTCCCCCAGTGTAAAATTTCCCCTGACTAGTTCACCTTCTGGAAACTTCCCTCCCCATGGAAAATTCCCCTTTGGAAAAACTCTCAGAAGAAAATCCTCCCCCTTCTCCGAAAATGTATGCATACTTCCCAATAACAAATACTAAGCGTAAACAACGGGCAAATTTTATAACTTAAATATCTTTCCCCTGGAGCTGTGTGTGGGGGGGGGGGGTTATTATATCCAAAGGCATAGTTATTGGGCGTTTCAACTATAATGAACAAAATGGCTATCTAAAAAATTTGATTGGACATTTTGGGAAAAAGGGGCGGGGGAGGGGGCCTTGTTACCCTCCAATATTTTTGGTCTCTTAAAAAGGGCACTAAAACTTCTAATTTCCGTTCAAATGTGCCCTCTTCTGATATTCTAGGATCACTGGGTCGATACGATCACCGCTTGGAAAAAAAAAGAAAAAAAAACACGCATCCGTGATCTTTCTTCCGGAAAAAATAGAAAATTTCATTTTTTGCAGATAGGAGACTAAAAGCCATGAAACGAGGTTCTGTGATACGCTGAATCTGATGGTGTGATTTTCATCAATATTCTTCAACTCTTAGGGTGTGTTTCCCCCCTTTTTGGAAAACGAGGCAAATTTATTCAGGCTCTTAGCGTTTGATGTGTAACACTAAACTTAATGAAGTTTATATATTCGGAATCAGCATAATAAGCCGAATCTTTTGTAAATCTATCGGTACCCATTTCGGTATCCAAATTCCATTTTTGAGAGTTACAGCTACTATTGAGCCCCGTCGCTCCTTGCTTACAGTTCGTTACCACGAACTTTTTGATTTATTTATATATTTAACGTTAGGGAAACTGCTTGTCGCAGCATGTTATTTTATTATTTAGTGTATTCCATTATTAACTTTATTTTTTTTTCTTATTATTCCCGACCTGGTATGATCCTTTGTTCGATTGCTGTACGAAAAACAATTTGGGGGGAGGAGAGGTCAAGTTCATAGTAAACGGGAATTCTGCGAAAAGTTGTACAATTTAAGGGAAGTGTTCAGTGTATTTCATTTTGTCAATGAAAAAGTCGACTAATAATATAGTATACCTCAATTATAGTGGGTTGTGCTTATACAGTAGGCATCCAGGCATTTGTTAAGGACAGTGCATAGTGCATTGTGCACTATGGAGAGTGCAAAGGATAGTGCTTTTGTTTTCTAAAAGGAAGGAAAGGGGGCACTGATCCAGCAAATCATGTTTTAAGAGGGATAAAGTCTACAAAAGGTTTTCTTTTAGAATAGCTCTAGTTAAGATACCTAACATGACCTATTTAGACAGTTAACTGATCTAGTGCAAAACAGGAATCGGCTGCAGTCGCTAAAATCATTTTTTGTCACTATTTTGGTGAGTTTGCCTCGAAATTCAATGTTTATTTTATCATGTACTCAGCTTTGGTAGTTGGTTTGGCAGGATATTTCAATCTACAGTTGAATATGATAGAGGACTTTGAGCGCTCAATCAGGTGTGGATATGTATTTCATGGAGACCGTGTCCTTGAAACCAATCCTAGTTGGCAGGGAGCCCCAGCTGACAAACAATTAGACTCTGTTTTCCTTGAGAATGTCACACTATTTTCTCACCTGCTCTAACTATAAAGGCTTAAATGATCCCTCTATCTTTGATTTCGGGGCTTACTTTGTCAATATTGAGGACAATGAAGGACGAATGAAGCATTTTGTCTTCTGCTGTATAAACACACCGGTAATTTGGAAATCTTTGAGTCCCTTTAATTGTTTCCTGATGGAGGGGGGTGAATTGGGTATCTTCGAAGCAAAAATTTATTGTCGATATATTACCCAAATATGCCTTGCTTTTACCCATTAAAGGCTACGAGCCTGAGAAAATTTGATTCAACGTATCAGAAAACCATAATGTAGAGGTTTCAAGACCCTATCTGCAAAAATGTAAAATTTTATATTTTTTGCCAGAAGAAAGGTCAAGGATGCGTGTTTATTAGTTTTTTCGTGAGGTGGCTTATTCTACCCGAAACTTTTGAAATAGCCATTTTGCTTATCAGAGGTGAAAGGCCCACCAACTATGCCTATGGATATAACATGACCCCCCCCCCCATATCCCCTGGGGAAAGGTCTTTAAGGTATAAAATTTGCCCATTGTTTACGCATAGTTTAGTTTTTATTAATAAAAAATAGAACTTGACAAAATGCATATATAAATATATATATATATATATATATATATATATATATATATATATATATATATACATGATATTATATATATATATATATATATATATATATATATATATATATATATATATATATATATATATATATATATATATATATATATATATATATATATATATATATATATATATATATATATATATATATATATGTAATATATATACAATATAATATATATATATATATATATATATATATATATTTATATATATATTTATATATATAATACATATATAATACATGAAAAAACAAAATAATTCAACTAAATATTCTAGCCTGCCCATGAACTTGCAAAGGCAAGTTGTTGTAGGGGCGTGCTAGGAATAGAAGAAAAAAAGAGAAAATTTTAATGCTAGTTAATAGCACAAATTAAATATACCAGAAATACTGATGGTGTAAAAAAATATATATATGTATATGTGTTTAAATAAAAATACATAATTCCTTGCTGAGTTGCTACTGGAGTCACTGTAACGACAAAAAAAAAAAAAAAAAAAAAAAAAAAAAAAAAAAAAAAAAACAATCCAAATAATCCACTGTACTCCTTCACACACCTCAACACTAGTATTTTTTTTTATTGGGAAGTATGTATACATTTATAGGTGGGGGGGGGGGCGAATTTTCTGCTGGGAGTCTTTCCAGGGGATGAACTTGTCAGGGGAAATTGCACATTGGGAAATTTGCCAGAAGTCCTAACAAAAATTCTTCTTATATGTCTTGATTTCTCTCTTTTGTCTCAATTTTACGTGTGGATTTGTTAAGGGTAATTGTCCGTAGTAAATTTTCACCGTATTTGAATTGTCTAGATAATATTTCCGTGGGGAGGGGGATTTCTCCGTGGAGGTGGGGCCAGATTTCCTGGCATTATTTAAAAACGATCTGAAATTAAAAATAAAAAACAAGTTTTTTTCAACTAAATGTGAGGAGCAAGATTAAAATCTAAGGCAAGCAGAAATTATTAGGTATATGAAGGGGATTGCCCCCTCCTCAACACCTCGTTCTTTACGCTAAAATTTGAATTTTGTCCCAATTCTTTAAGAAAGACTTCTGAAACACAAGGGTCAATAATTAGAACAATTATTAATTAGGAAAAACTTCTATTAGAACAATAAGAAGCTTTTTTAAAGTACTCAAAAACTTTAGCGTAAAGACCGAGGTGTTTAGGAGGGGACAATCCCCTTCATGTACGTAATAATTTCTGTCCGTTTTAAATTTTAATGTTGCTCCTTACTTTCAGTTGAAAAAAAACTTGTTTTTTATATTTAATTTTAGCAAAATACTATTTATAAAATTAACCTAGCTACATTGGTCAGTGAAATCCCAAGGTTCGTGATAGCCACTATGGAAAGGCTAAGGGCTCCCCTCTACAAAATAAGAAATTCTGGAGACTAGACTGGGGCTTCTGGATTTATGGACACACTGAAGACTATCAGATCTGGAGGATGGCATGTTCATGAATTGCAAAAAAATAAATATATTGGTATATATCAGTTTGTACATTTATTTAGAGTTCAAAAGTATAGAGATGAGAAACAGTTTTTGGTTCTCTGGTTAGGGTATAACCCTGAATTCGGTTCTTGGCTAGCTGTTAAAAATGCAAAAAACAATGCCCAATCCCAAAGGTTTCTATGCGAAGTGTTCCACGTTTCTAATCCTCTCTTGGCCGATTTGAATAAAGCAAGTGCTTTTTGACTAAACCCTCTCCCAACTGTCCAATTTAATGGGGGCAGATATGAAGGTGTTCTGGTCGATTGTATTCTCAAGAATATATATGCCCTCCTAAAAAACAAAAAGATGGATGACATTAAAGTAAGACCCTACGATTGGCCATTCTAAAGCGAGGATGCCACTGGAAACATTTTGATTCCGCCCATTATCTCTTTGCTCCCATATCCTACATGGAAAATAACAATATGCATGACCTATGTCAGATTATAAATAAAAAGTTTTTGCGTCCAAAAAAGGTTGCTTTCATGTTCAAATATTTATCGCAACAGAGAAAAATTTATATTGGTGACACTTTTTTTATATGACGTAATTGAAGCTGGAAATTTCAGTTGAAAGATCATGTAATTTATGCTGAATACGCCAAAGGTCTCCTCAGCCTGTTGTGTATTTATTAATTCTTCGTTCGTCTAACCCTCCAGAATGTCAGAGCGTTATGTTTATTTCTCTAAGGCAATTTGAAACCTTATGGGAAATAACCGCAATGGCCAACTGAACCTGACGCCATGAACACCATCAAATAATTGAAGTTTTCAAAAGGGCTCCATATCTGACCAAACTCGAATTCTATTATGTATTTGAATTTGCATACTTTTTTGAAACATCCAGGATTTCTAGTCAGTGCTGAATGGTCACTTTCTGTAAAGCGGCGTTCACATGCGTGTCTAGCTAGAATCTCATGTCTAGACACGTGTCTCGCCGGAAATCATTGTATAGGAAATTACCGTTCACAAGAAGAATTCAGTGCTTAGCTAAAACTACAAATTTAGTTTCAAATGGATTATAGTTGTCACTTTTAGCCAATCAAGAGAGCTTATGCGGGCAAAACTTTCCAAATTGTAATCCCTATTTTTGCTGTCACAAGATAATGGGTGAAACAGGCCAAACAGTGTGCCTTAGTGTGCTTCAATATTATGTATGGTGCTGCATATTTGCCTAAAATGAAAAAAAAACAAAACAATTAATTAGAATAAAAAAATTAGATTTCGGTTTAAAATACAAACATAGGTGATGAAAATAGTGGAACTTAACACATTCTGATTGGCTGTAATCGAAAATCCTAGACTTTGAGCTCTAGAGTGTAGAAATGGATGCTTAGCTGTAACTTGTCTAGCCAAGCACCAAATCTTACTTGGGAACGTTAGTTGCCTAGACGTTGATGCTTGGCCAGACACATGTCTAGGCATGGGGTTCTAGCTAGACACGCATCTGAACGCCGATTAATTGGTTGATTTATAGTTATAGTAGCTGCTGTTTTCACACATGATTTTAGCTTGTAAGCTAAAATCCTGTGAGGGTTTCTTTTAGGATGAAATCGGGGTAGGTGGTATCCCGGTGTTAAATTTTAGCCTAGCGACAATTAGGATGGCTCAAGGGTTTTACAAAGCCTCCGTACATATTGGAGGTACCAAGGACTTTTCTGTCCGTCTCTAAGCTGGCTTAAGCACTTAGTTTGGATTTGAGAGCATGTAATAGTCCCTTTCATAACCTGGGTTGGGATTCACTGCTTTTCCTGTGACCATAATAATGTCAATGATTAAAGTAATATGGAAATTACAATTTGGAATGTTACAACGCCATAAAACAATTATTGTATTGACATTTTGACTTACGAATTCTGACGTTTTCAATTGGACTTATTTGGAGTTTCTGAAGTTCATATTCCGGGGGTAGAAAACATGAAAGTAAGTGATACGGAATTTATTTACTGAGAGAGGAAGGATTGGTTTCATATAAAGGAAGTGCATGATGAATATGAAGCTCCTAAGTCTTGCTTAGGGTGAGAATGTATTAGAAATAGGATGCTAGTTGCTGGTTTTACCCCTTCTGTCATAGGGTTAACCTAAGCTGAAATTTAGGAAAGGGGAACTATCTTCTGGGAAGTTATGACGTTGATAGATTCTAGGTTCAGAATTTCAGAGAAACTATCCAGGAACAGAAGAATATTAAATCAACAACATAATAAAGAGAATATAGAAGTTGGATAGAATACTTTTAGGAAAATAGTTTGTGAAGTAGTAGATTGGGCCTTAGGGAGGAAAGTTAGAAACGCAGCTAGGAATGTTAGTGAAAAAGCCTTAAGCCTAGTAGAGAAGAGAGGGGCTCGTACATAGATTATTTCAGTGATATTGTAAGAGATCATGTGAAAATAAGAGGCATGTAAGGAAAGTAGAAAAAGCTTTAAAATGTTTAAGGAGGGTTGAAGTGGATCCCGTGGGTAAGACTGCTGAAGATCTAGAAGATGCAGCTAGACGGCATAATAGAAAAATATTGCATTGGTATGTATCAGACTGAGAGGGAATTGTCAATCTGGATATTTACCAGTTAAAGATGGAAACAGGGCCGACATTATTGGTAAAGAAAGAGGTAAAGAGAAAGCCTTAAGGAGGAAAGTTAAAAACGCAGCTAGGAATGTTTGACATTCGTAACTATCAGTATACAATTACAATTATCTTAAAACTATAAGCATAAAATTAAATATTTGTGTAATAACCGTAGTCATCGAACAGCATGCAGAAATACTGTATTATTTTATCAGGTAACACAAATATTTTGCTATTATGTCGTCTGGCTGCATCTTCTAGTTCTTCAGCAATTTTATCCATGGGATCCATTTCATCCCTCCTTAAATCATATTTTTAAATATAATTTAAGGAGGGTTGAAGTGGATCCCATGGATAAAACTGCTGAAGATCTAGAAGATGCAGCCAGACGGCATAATAGCAAAATATTGCGTTGGTATGTTAAAGACTGAGAGGGAATTGTCAATCTAGACTTTTACCCGTTGAAGATGGAAACAAGGCCAAAATTATTAGTAAAGAAAGAGTTAAAGAGAAATAGAAATGTACGAGAATAACACTGTTGTGGGTAAGGTAGGAAATGAAGTTAGTAAGCTGGTTTCGTATTGAATCAAGAGCTATGAAGGGTTGTGTTTTATCGCATTGAATGAATGCTTTTAAAAATTGAATAACTGAAAATAATGATTACTTACAAAAGCAATTATAATTGAGCTTTAATGGTTTTGTGTCCCAATTAATTCATCCGTTATGTCGAAGGGAAACATATTTAATATGGTCATCTTAAAAAAATGTTCATTTCTCGGTACTTCCGAGAAATTGTGGTCCTAATTTTATTTAGTAGTAATTCAGTTATATTTTGTTGCTGTGGTGACAAATAATAAGCATTTTGTTTGAAGAACATATCGTTTTTAATAAAGCACAATTGACACGAAATTTAATTTATTTCAGGACGCAGACCAGGATGCTTGGGCCTCTTCCTTGTTAAGGGCCTCTTACCCAGTGATTTTGACGTGCATTTCGTTGATTGTCTGTTTTTGGGCAGAAGTAAGTCTTGCATTTTTTCTTTCTTTCTATTTAATCCACTCGTATTTTTGGGGGAAAATGGGTGCTAGATTTTGATTTCCAATTGAATGAGTCCTCTTTTGAGTTCCAACAACCACTCCATTTATACGAAGGGTATGGGAAAAAAGGGAAAACAAATTAGAGGCCACTAAGGAAACATTGCTAATGTCAATTTCATATATCATTTTCTTACTTCACCTCATCTTTGAATTTGTAAAATTGGTAAAACAAATTATGGTAAAGCTTTTATAAGAATAATGAGTTGTGACAGTTGTGAATTTCACAGTAACCATCCATAACAATCTCTTGGTTAATCCAATATATTTTGCGACCAAAAAGACTATCTTTAACAATAGTAATCATGTAAACTTTAAAAACAATATTGTAGATGTAAAAACTGAAAATATTTTTTGACCCCATGCTCAATTCATACCTGGAAACTGAAGGTTTTTGAGATTTTTTTACAATGATTATTTGTTTTTCTGTAAATAAAGCAGAAATACTAAAGGGTGAATATAACAAAACATGTTAATTCTAATAAGATTTTTTGTAGGTAAGTCAATTAACTAATAATCTGAGGTTTTTTTTTTTTTTTTTTTATAATTTATAAACATATTAATTTAATGTATGGTTAAGTTTTTTATCAATTCAATATTTGTAATATATATATATATATATATATATATATATATATATATATATATATATATATATATATATATATATATATATATATATATATATATATATATATATATATACATATATGCATATATATAAACAGCAATATGGTTTCAATGTGTTATTCTTATTTCTTGCTAGGTCAGTTTTTATGGAAGGAGCTGTCATAGAAACTTCTAAGGGGGTCCATTCAGTTGGAAAAATGAAATTCTAGGTAGCCTACCCTTTTGAAGAATCATAAATGTAGATTGGACTTCGCATCTCTCTTTTGTCTTATAAAATCTAGTGTTTGTCACAAAAGAGTCTATATCCTTCACATGTTTGATGAGTTGCTAGTAAAAAATTCAATTATCTGTGAAATGATTTAATATGTGCAGTTCAAATAATTTACCGAGATTTATGTTTTCATTATTTTGCTTATTTGAGTTTAACATTTTGGGAGAACGGATCACTTGAAACGAAATGGTTATTGAAATAGAATACACATTAAAAAATGTTCCATCCAGGATTTGTGCTTTTGACAACAAAGCCACAAGGCACAGCCGTAACCACGAGCCTAAAACCTCTTATAAATAAAACCTCTTTATACTATTTTCTTTCTCAAATCACGGGTTTATTGCATGGTGCGAATGTAAGACTATATGGTAACCAAGACTTCAAAATTATATCACCGCTTGTTGCGGCTCTGTAATTTATTTTCCTCTATAAATCTGCAAAAAGCACGCTGAAATGATCAATGACTTGATTTAAACCTTTAAACATCTCTTTGCAATGTTGCATGTGTGCTAGTTGTAGTTCTTGGCAATCGAAGGGGGGTGTTTGTACCCCTTGGTTTTGCCCTGTCTAGATTTTGAAAATACCTTTTTTGCATTTTTTTATCGGAGAAATGTTTTTTTCGTATTTTAATAAAAAATGGAAAAAAATATGCCGTACCCTTTTTGGTGTCAAACGGTGCTTTATGATGGTGGTATCAAATCAACTTCATAAAAACTGATTGGGTATAAAAATTACCTTTTAAAATTAGCCCTCACAGAGCTTTATCATGTTGCATTAGCCTTCTAGTTCTACTTATCCGTAGACCATTTTTGATTTATTGTAAGAGGGGCTTGGATTGAGGAATATGGGAAGTAAACCTCAGGATTAGGGTTTTGAACCGTGGAGATTATCATAGTCCCCTTTTCATTCTTCTCGGTCTTTCCGTTTCTTATAACGTGCAATTTCCGGGTACTATAGGACACTTTATTAGCCTATGAAATTGTAAATTTCAATTTACTTTATTATTATCGAATCAAATTGTAAAAAGAAAGCGATCAGATATAAAAATTACCTTTTAAATTAGCCCTTAAAAACTCTCTACGATCCTCCAGTGCCCCGCCTTGCATTCCCAATATACAAATGACACAAAATTGTACTCTTAAGGTGCTATATGGGTCTCTGTGATGGCGCTGTCAATGATCAATGACTTGATTTAAACCTTTAAACATCTCTTTGCAATGTTGCATGTGTGCTAGTTGTAGTTCTTGGCAATCGAAGGGGGGTGTTTGTACCCCTTGGTTTTGTCCCGTCTAGATTTTGAAAATACCTTTTTTGCATTTTTTTATCGGAGAAATGTTTTTTTCGTATTTTAATAAAAAATGGAAAAAAATATGCCGTACCCTTTTTGGTGTCAAACGGTGCTTTATGATGGTGGTATCAAATCAACTTCATAAAAACTGATTGGGTATAAAAATTACCTTTTAAAATTAGCCCTCACAGAGCTTTATCATGTTGCATTAGCCTTCTAGTTCTACTTATCCGTAGACCATTTTTGATTTATTGTAAGGGGGGCTTGGATTGAGGAATATGGGAAGTAAACCTCAGGATTAGGGTTTTGAACCGTGGAGATTATCATAGTCCCCTTTTCATTCTTCTCGGTCTTTCCGTTTCTTATAACGTGCAATTTCCGGGTACTATAGGACACTTTATTAGCCTATGAAATTGTAAATTTCAATTTACTTTATTATTATCGAATCAAATTGTAAAAAGAAAGCGATCAGATATAAAAATTACCTTTTAAATTAGCCCTTAAAAACTCTCTACGATCCTCCAGTACCCCGCCTTGCATTCCCAATATACAAATGACACAAAATTGTACTCTTAAGTTGCTATATGGGTCGCTGTCAAATTGAAGTTCTGCTGATCATAGGCAGCGCGCTAGCGCTGCCTAAGTAAAGAACGATGTGGGCACAATGTGTTTTTTTTTTCTCCATATCCGGGCACTTCGTATCGAAGGAATCGTCTTAGAAACTTGGAAAATGGCTCATTCGATTGGAAATGGGAGTGGCTAGTGTCCTTTTTAATAGTCGAACGTGATTGGAGGGCAACTAGCCCCCCCCCCCACGCCCATCATTCCCCCAAACACTCAAAATTTTGATATGGCCCTTTTATTCAGCGTAGTTGATACCCAGATTGAAAATATCTTTTTAAGGAAGAAACTCCCCCACAGCCCTCGGGGCAAGGGTTTTAAGTTATTCCCTGAGGGCATATAAAAATGATGTTTGCACAATGTACTATTTAATATTTTTTCCTTTAGAGTAGGGCACTTCATATGGAAGGGGTCGTCGTAGAAACTTCTAAAGGGGCTCATTCGATTTGAAATCGAGAGTTCTAGTGCCCTTTTTAGTAGTCAAAAGTGATTCGAGGGCAACTAGCCCCCCCCCCCCACGCCCATCAATCCCCCAAACACGTCCAATCAAAATTTTGAAATGGACATTTTGTTCAGCGTAGTTGATTTCTGGATAGAAAATATGTTTTTGAGGAGGACACTCCCCCAAAACCCTCAGGGAAAGGGTTTTAAGTTATGCCCTGGGGGCATATAAGGTTTTTATAGAAGGCTTTGTCGTAGAAACTTCAACACAGGCTCATTCGATTGGAAATTTGAAGGTCTAGTACCCTTTTCAATAGTCGAAAGTGATTGAAAGGCAACTAGCCCCCCCCCCCACGCCCATCATCCCCCCAATCACATCCAATCAAAATTTTGAGATAGCCATTTTGTTCAGCGTAGTTGATTTCCAGATAGAAAATATGTTTTGAGGAGGACACCCCCCCCCACAACCCTCAGGGCAAAGGTTTTAAGTTATGACCTGGGGGCATATAAGGTTTTTTATAGAAAGCGTTTTCGTAGAAACTTCAAAAGGGGCTCATTCGATTAGAAATTCAAAGGTCTAGTGCCCTTTTTAATAGTCAAAAGTGATTGAAGGGCAACTAACCCCCCCCCCCCATGCTCATCATTCCCCCAAACACATCCAATCAAAATTTTGAGATATCCATTTTGTTCAGCGTAGTTGATTTCCAGATAGAAAATATGTTTTTGAGGAGGTCTCTCCCCCACAACCCTCAGGGCAAGGGTTAAATCACAGGCAACGTTAAATGGAGACTTAATGGAGGAGGTTAGAAGACCGAAAAAGCAAACCACTATTTTTTTCTAGATTTTGAAGTTCATGTCATGACGTCATACAGCTAATAGTTCGCAAAAGATGCCAAAAAACTGATTTCCTCGAACACTCATTGGGCGTATTAGCAACATCTTAGGAACGGCTAACGGTATTAAGTTGAAACTATCAGAGCTACTACTAGTACTATAGATACTTTATCTCAGGAATGGAATGGGGCTATTAAGTTGAAAAGTTCAGGGATAGTTAATGAGGATATAAAACTAAATTAAACGGCACTATGTGCAAGCAAGCAGTAACTGTCAAAAGCAGTAACTCGGGAACTAGTTGCCCTCGGACCTCTCTTGACTCTTAAAAAGTGAACTAGAACTTTCAATTTCCAATCAAATGAGCCCTTTCTGAAATTTATACGATCATCCCCTTCACAAGAACCAGATACAGCCCCAGGACATAACTTAAAACGCCTGCCCGCCAGGCCCTGGGGGGGGGGGGTGTCGATGACGGAGTTTTTGTTATCTTACCTTTGAACTATTTTAAGATAAATGGCTATCTCAAAATTGTTTTGGATAGGTTTGGGGAAAAAAGGGCGTAGGATGGGGCTAGTTGTCCTTCGATCTCTTTTGACTCTTAAACATTGAACCAGAATTTTCAATTTCCATGTAAATGAACCCTCTCTGAAGTTTCTACAAGTATCCCTTTCATAAGAACTATAAATGTCCCCAGGGAATAACTTGCAACACCTGCCCCCAGGCCCTGGGGGGTTGTATCGACACCGAAGTTTTGGTTATCTGACCTTTTTTAACAAAATGGCTATCTCAAAATTTTATCGGATACATTTGGGGGAAAAGGAGTGGGGGGATAGTTGCCCTCTGATCTCTTTTGACTCTTAAAAACTGAATTAGAACTTTCAATTTTCAATCAAACTAGCCCTCTGTAAAGTTTATACGAGTATTTCTTCTATAACGCCCCCCGAGCGTAACTTACAACGCCTATCTACCCCCGGGTCCTGAAGGATTGAGTCGACCCCGGAGTTTACGTTATATGATCTTTGAACCATTTCAAAAAATGGCTCTCTCAAACTTCTTATTGGATGAGTTTGAGGAAAATAGGTCTTGGAGGGGGGGGGGGCTAGTTGCCCACCGATCTCTTTTGACTCTTAAAAAGTGAACGAGAAATTTCAATTTCCAATCAAAGGAGCCCTCTCTGAAGTTTATACGAGCATCCCTTCCATCATATGTGCCCCAAGAGCATTACTTACAACGCCTGCCCCCGGGCCCTGGGGGGTTGCGTTGACACAGGAGGTTTTCTTATTTAACCTTTGAACTATTTTTAACGAAATGGCTATCTCAAAATTTTTATCTGATGGATTTGGGGAAAAAGGGTATGGGGAGGGCTTGTTGCCCTCGGATATCTTTTGACTCTTAAAAAGTGAACTAGATCTTTCAATTTCCAATCAAACGAGCCCTCCGAAGTTTATACAAGCATCCCTTTCATAAGAGCCATATACGCCCCGAGGACAGCACTTACAACGCCTACCCCCCGGGTCCTGGGGGGTTTTGTCGACACCAGAGTTTTTGTTAGCTAATTTTTGAACTAAATGGCTATCTCAAAATTTGTAGCGGATGGGTTTGAGGGAAAAGAAGTGGGAGGGGTCTAGTTGCACTCCAATCTCTTGGCTCTTAAAAGTTGAACTAGAACTTTCAATTTCCAGTCAAATTAGCCCTCTATGAAGTTTTTACGAGCATCAGTTTCATAAGAACAATGCATAATTGGGGGGTTGTATTGACACCGGAGTTTTTCTTATCCGACCCCTGAACTATTTTTAACAAAATGAATGGCTATCTCAAACTTTTCATTTGTTCGGTTTGGAAAAAAGGCGTTGGGGGGGGGGGGGGGCTAGATACCCTCGGATCTCTTTTGACCCGTAAAAAGTGAACTCGAAATTTCAATTTCTAATCAAAAGAGCCCTCTCTGAAGCTTATATGAGCATCCCTTTCATAAGAACCATATCTACCCCAGGGCATAACTCACAACGCCTGCCCCTGGGTCCTGGGGAGTTATGTCAACATCTGAGTTTTTGTTATTTTACTTATGGACTATTTTTAACAAAATGGCTATCTCAAAATTTTTATCGGATGTATTTGGGGGAAAAGGAGGGGGGGCTAGTTGCCCTCCAATCTCTATTGACTTCAAAAACTGAACTAGAATTTTCAATTTAAAATCAAATGAGCCCTCTCTGAAGTGTTTACGAGCATCCCTTCCATAAGAACCATATTTTCCCCCAGGGCATAACTTATAACCCCTGCCCTCGGGCCCTGTGGGGTTGTCTCGACCCCCATAGTTTCGTTATATGATCTTTGAACTATTAAAAAAAAATGGATATCCCAAAGTTTTTATCAGATGGGTTTGAGAAAAAAAGGACGTGGAGGGGGGGGGCTAGTTGCCCTTCGATCTCTTTTGACTCTTAAAAAGTGAACTAGAACTTTCAATTTCCAATCGAATGTGCCCTATTTGAAGTTCATACGAACATCCCTTCCATAAGAGCAATATATGCCCCCATGGCATAACTTGCAACTTCTGCCCCCGGGTCCTTGGGGTTGTGCCGACACCTGAGTTTTTGTTATATGATCTTTTAACTATTTTTAACAAAATGGCTATATCAAAATTTTTATCGGATGCATTTAGAAAAAAATGGCAAGGGGGGGGGGGCTAGTTGCACTCCGATCTCTTTTTATTTTAAAAAGTAAAAGACAACTTTCAATTTCCAGTCAAATTAGCCCTCTGAAGTTTATACGAGCATCCCTTCCATAAGAATCGTATATGCCCCCAGAACATTACTCACAATGCCTGCTCCCGGGCTCTTGGGGGTTGCGTCGAAACAGGACTTTTTCTGACCTTGGAACTATTTTTAACGAAATGGCTATCTCAACATTTTTATCGGATGGGCATGGGGAAAAAAGGGTGTGTGGGGGGGGGGATTTCCAATCATATCAACCCTCTCTGAAGTTTATACGAGAATCCCTTCCTTAAGAACCATATATGCCCCCATAGCATTACTCACAATGCCTGCCCCCGGGACCTGGGGGTTGCGTCGACACAGGAGTTTTTCTTACCTTTGAACTATTTTTAACGAAATGGCTATCTCAACATTTTTGTCGGATGCGTTTGGGGAAAAAAGGATGTGTGGGAGAGGGGCTATTTGCCCTCGGATTTCTTTTGACTCTTACAAATTGAACTAGATCTTTCAATTTCCAATCAAATGAACCCTCTCTGAAGTTTATATGAGCATCCCTTTCATAAGAACCATAAACGCTCCCAGAAAAACACTTACACCGCCTATCCCCGGGCCCGGGGGGGTTTTGTCAACATCAGAGTTTTTGTTATCTAATGTTTTAACTATTAAAAAAAATGGCTATCTCAAAATTCGTAGCAGATGGGTTTGGGGGAAAAAGGTCGTGGGGGTGTTACTTGCCGTCCAATCTCTTGATTCTTAGAAAGTGACCTAGAACTTTCAACTTTCAATCAAATGAGCCCTCTTAGAAGTTTATACGAGCATCTTTTTCATAAGAACCAAACATGCTCTCAGGGCATACCTTAGAATGCCTACCCCTGACCCTGGGGGGTTGACACCGGAGATTTTCTTATCTGACCTTTGAACTATTTTTAACTAAATGGCTATCTAAAAATTTTTATCGAATGGGTTTGGAAAAAATGGTTTGGGGGGGGGAAGCTGCCCTCGGATCTCTTTCGACTCTTAAAAAGTGAATCGAACTTTCAATTTCGAGACAAATGAGCCCTCTCTGAAGTTTATACGAGCATACCCGGAGTTTTCGTTATATGGTCTTTTTTTTAAAAATGGCTGTCTCAAAGTTCTTATCGGATTGGTTTGAGGGGAAAAGGGCGTGGAGGGGGGGGCTAGTTGCCTTCCGATCTCTTTCGACTCTTAAAAAGTGAACTAGAACTTTCAAATTCCAATCAAATGAGTGCTCTTTGAAGTTTATCATTCCTTCCATAAGAACCATATATGCCCCCAGGGCATATCTTACAAGGCCTGTCCCCGGGCCCTGGGGGTTGTGTCGACACCGGAGTTTTTGTTATATGATCTTTGAACCATTTTTTAATAAAATGGCTATCTTAAAATTTTTATCTAATATAATTCGAAAAAAGGGTGTGTGTGTGGGGGGGGGATAATTGCCCTCCGATCTCTTTTGACTATAACAAAGTGAACTAGAACTTTCGATTTCCAATCGAATGAGTCATCTCTGAAGTTTTTACGAGTATCCCTTCTATAAGAACCATATTTTTCCTCAGGGCATAACTTACAACGCCTGCCCCAGGCCCTGGGGGCTTGTGTTGACCCTGGAGTTTGTGTTATATGATCTTTGAACTATTTTTAACAAAATGGCTACCTCAAAATCTTTATCAGATGTACTTGGGGAAAGAAGGGCGTGGGGGGGGGGCTAGTTGCCCTCCGATCACTTTTGACTCCTAAAAAGGGCACTAGAACTCTTGATTTCCAAACTTATATGCCCCCTTTGAAGTTTATACGACGACCTCTTCCATATGAAGTGCCTCTGGAAAAAAAACTGAAAAATTTGAGCCGTATGACCTTTACTATAGGCAACGCTATAGTATATTCTGAATATTCCGAAGTTCCTTCTTTTTTTTCTTTTTTTTCTTTTTTTTTTCGCTTTCTATGTGGCTGCTTGATTTTACAAATGTTACTACTTGCGACTGCAACGGCTTGCGTCTACGACTGCTTTTTAGAGCGACTGCTACTACTTGCGACTGTGTTTACTGCTACTTACGATTTTGACTACTGACTATTGCAATGTGGACTACTTAGGACTGTGACTGTGACTACGAGTGTTTGTGACTACGTCCGTTTCAGTGTATTAACTGTACCTGTACAGAGTTCATTGTCAGAGTTCAACGAGTGAAGAGCTAAACAAGTTTTCAATTGAATCGGATATAGTCCTTGCTGAAATTTGTTGAACTTGTGTAAGGAACTAAGCACATATTACAAACGTGAGTACTTTGGGGTAGAAGATTGGAACATTTAGTTGTTGATGTTTGTTCCCTGTAGTGCCCCCCCCCCTTTGTAACTGCAGATTGTATAATGGCAAAATACAAAGAGTTCGATCTTGTCCTAGCTTCATTTCAGGGATACCCCTTATGGCCATCAGTAGTTATTAAATCCACCAAAGACCAGAAAAATCAAGCTAGATACCTAGTCTTTTGCTACGGTACCCACTCTGAGCATAATATAGCTGAAGCTCATATCCGCAACTGGAATGAGCACTTTAAGGAAGCTTGTACAAGGACAGATAAAGATGTAAATAAGGCTTTTGAAGAGCAGCGCCTATTCCCTGATATTTTCGAGACTAAGAGTAAAACCTACTTGTCTCTACTTAAAACTAAAGTAAAATCCAGCCTAGCGCCGTCAACTCCGACTTCCGCAGCAGCATCAACTTTAAAGGAAATTATAAATGAAACTCAAGAGGAACTAATGGACACTAAGTCCAACTTAATGAATGACATTTCTCGTGTCGTATCAGACACAATGAAAGATCACCGAGCTTCTGAAATTATCAGTGAAGATATTGTGAATGAAGTTTATAATTCTATTTCCCTTGAATATAATGCTAAATTTGAAAAAATTGAATCAACCCTTCAAAAACTTTATAATGCTGTGAACTTGCTTGAAAATAAAATTTCTAAAATACAAGACAGGGTTGACCAACTTGAGCAGGATACCTTACTTGATACCCTAATTTCCTATGGTTTGAAACCAAACCCCAATGTGGAATTGATGGATAATCTTAATGAAGTAATAACACAAATTACACTATTTGTGCAAGATTTCACAAAAATGGACCTCTTAAAGGCTAATCGATTCCGTATGCGTGCTACTCAAACTGAGAATGTGAAAATTGCCCCCATCCTGGTGAAATTTTCAAAATTGGATATTGCTCGAAAAGTGTTTGCAGCAAAAAGTAAGTTGGTTAAGTCAGGTGTATTTGTGTCTGAAAACCTAACTAAAAAGCGTCGCGATCTATTAAACGCGGCTCGCAGCACCTTTGGTCCAAGAAGTGTTTGGTCGGATCATGGACAAGTTCTAGCCAAAGTTCCGGGTGAAACTCGTATACGTAAAATAAACTATTTGCGTGAATGCATTAGTATGTGACTTGTTGGTATTTTTCTTAATTTGTAAATGCCTTCCACAGTTCATTGATTTTCATTTATTTACTTTATTTATTTTTTTCATTTTTGTTTCTCTTTCCGTGCTAATGGTTCATTCCGATAATACCTGATGTCCAATTAGTTATTTGTTTGTTTGTAATCCTTTGACAGGTTTTTCTTTTGCAATTGATTTAAGTAAAGATTTCTTTTTGGTTCATCTGGTGACTTTAATAGACTCCAAGTAAAACCTGATTTTGTGAATTTTTTAAGCCATGAGAGACGGCTTTGCGAGCTTGAAAATAATCCTTTCGATGCAATTAGTATCGTACATAATTATGTGGGTCAGGATAATAGAAGTCCCATTAATAATAACACTATTTGTTACAGTAAATATGTTTCGGATTTTGGGGGAGAGGAGGTTAACAAAGGAAATTATTCTCTGACAGCATTTAAGCTTAACATTCAGGGTCTCTCCTCGTCAATAGATAATTTAAGACAAATTGTTTCTGATGGACAGCCTGATGTTGTGGGTTTATGTGAGACGTTTTTGGATTCTGGCAATGAAATGCTATTGGATATCCATGGTTACAAAATGGAACGTATAAACCGCTGCAAGATGGCTAAGGAAGGTCTTGCCATGTATCCACCGTAAGTAAAATGATTAATTCTTTTAGTGACCAGGGTGATGTCAACTCTTTGGGGGAAAGTTTTGTTGAGTTACAAAATAATCCCTTAGATATAGAAAGTATAATTAATAATTCAGTTGGAAGTAGAAATAGGAATTATAATGATCCTAAATCGGTTATTGAAAGTAAATATGTTTCGCAATTAAGTGGTTATGCCTCTTCTAAACAAGATGGTATTTTCTCTGTGCTTCACCTAAACATTCAGGGACTTTGTTCCTCTTTTGAAGAGCTGAAACGGATCGTCAGTGGTGGAACTCCGGATGTTATTGGATTGTGTGAAACTTTCCTGGATTCAAAAAAGGATACGCTTTTAGATATCCAAAGATTTAGGATGGAGAGGATGAACCGGAAACGGATGGCGAAAGGTGGCCTTGCCCTGTATATTGCCGATCATCTTGTATATAATTTCCGAAGTGATTTGAGTAGAAATGAGGAAGGAATCTTTGAATCCCTTTTATTGAGATTAAGTCAGGTTGTAAGAATTTAGTTGTCGGTTTGGTTTACAGATCCCCTAGTGGATCTATTCCTTCGTTTATGAAAATTCTGGAAGAGGTTTTGGACTTAGTCCAAAAGCATCCTTGCGAACTAATCCTTATGGGGGATTTCAACCTTAACCTGCTGGATCAAAATTCTGCTTCGGCTGCAGATTTTTTGTCAATGATGCTTTCTGCGGGAACTCTACCTTCAGTTTGTATACCACCCCGGGTTACTGAGATGCATGCATCACTTATTGATAATATTTTTTCGTCACTAGATGTCTTAGATAATTTGGTGATGATTAGTGATATTTCTGATCATTTCCCTGCTATTTCACGATATAGGACTGATAATCGATTGCACCGTAAAGTTTCGCCATCTAATCTCCCATTTTTTCGTTTTGGTGTCAGTGAGATCAGTCTACTTAAATCTCGTTTGACTGATCAGCCATGGGATAGTTTGGATTCTGAATCGGATTTTAACCGCTCTTTTGATTTCTTTTATGATTCAGTAAAAGAGGGTATCCTAGAAGTTTGCCACCAGAATCCAAAGCCTCATACCTCGAAAAGGATAGTACTGCTGAATCCGTGGATGACTCCAGGTCTCCATAAAAGCTGGAAAAGGAAAAATTGTCTGTGGAAACTATACAAGGCTTCGTCATCTACTTCTCATCATCAGCGGTTCAAGGCCTATAGGAGTTTATTTAATTCTCTGTGTCGGAAGGCCAAGTCTCAGTATTATCACAGGAAATTTTCTGAGTGCGGAAAGGATGTTGGGAAGACATGGAAAATTATTAATTCTGTACTTAAACCTACTCCCCCTCCGCCGTAAGTTCCAAAAACGCTGATAGTTGACGGTAAATTTGTCCAAGGTTATGAAATTGTTCAGCTAGAGCTTACGTATTTTTTTGCTAATATCGGAAAAACGACTGCTTCGTCTGTGAGCTCTACAACTTCTCGTTGCGATTTCAGAGCCTATCTTGGACACCCATGTTTAAATTCAATGGTCTTGAACCCTGTTTCTGAGTTTGAGGTAGCTCGGATCGTAAATGCACTTAAAGGTTCATCGTCTTCAGGGCCGGACGGAATTCCTACAAGGGTTATCCGTGCCGTTCTTCCTGCTATTCTGTCACCATTGACTAAGCTTGTAAATCTGTCTTTCGTGAATGGAATTTTTCCTGAATCACTCAAGCGAGCTAAGGTAATAGTGCTGTATAAAGGTGGGTCCCGGAGTGATCCTGCTAATTCTAGGCCAATTTCTCTTCTATCTGTTTTCAGAAAAATTTTTGAGAAGGCTATGCTATCCAGGCTTCTTAGTTTTCTGGATATCAAAATATTTTTCCATGATTTTAAGTTCGGATTCCGGGCAAATCACTCTACAGAGCATGCTTGTGCATCTCTCTTGAATTTCATTCATTCGGCAATAGATTTTAGTCTTATCCCGGCAGCTGTAGTTTTGGATGTTCGTAAAGCTTTTGATTCTTTGACTCATCATATTCCTCTTTGGAAATTATCGCATATTGGTATAAGATCAAATGTTTTCTCTTGGTTTGAATCATATCTTTCTGGTAGACTTATTTCAATTGATCCGCTTTTCCGGAGCCCTTCTGAAGTAGAATATGGCGTCCCCCAGGGATCTGTTCTTGGCCCCGTTTTATTTCTGATTTACGTCAATGATCTGATTTCAGTAGTCAAAAACACCAGTCCTCTAGTATGCTGCAATCTGTGTCACCCGGATGTCTCTTCGTGTCCCAATGCTACTTCTAATGAAGATTACCTCGTTGTTTTTGCTGACGAAAGTATTTTAGGGACTCTAGGGAAGACGGACTGTGACGTCAGGTCTAATCTGGTGGCAATATTTGAGAGAGCAGTTTCATGGTTTGAGGCGAATTACTTGGCCTAGAATGTTACCAAGTCACATTTTCTTATTTTTTCTCGAATTGGTGTAGCTTTCCCTCAACTGACACAGCTTCAGGTGTCAAAAGGCTCCTTGTTTAGACCAAAGAATCGGTTGGTCCGGTTTCTTGGTATCCTGCTTGATGAGAACCTTTCGTTTAGATACCATATAGCCATGATTAGGGTTAAGGTCTCACGGAGTTTGGGTGTCATTCGAAAACTCAAACACACCTTTCCTGGATCTATTCTGAAGCTTCTTTTTTTTCTGCCTTGTCCAGTCATATGTCTCTTATTGCCCCATAGTATGGATGTCTACTTTTCCTTCTACACTGCGGTCGCGTTCTGTAATGTATGATAAAAAAACGCGGCTGGTTATTGACACCAACCGTTCTTCAACAAGACCGCGTCTAAATCTACAGTCTATCTACATTCTTTCTTGTGCTTCTTTTGTTTTTCATCAGCTTCATGGCAATCTTCCAAAATCTCTTCAAAAAACTCTTCAGTTTATTTCTGATTCTGGTCCATGTAACCTTCGTTCGTCACATAATATCTGCATTCCTCCTACTCCCACTGTGCGGTCAGATTTCAATCCCCTCATCGCTTGTCATCAGGTTTGGAACTCCCTGCCTTCTTCAGTCCAGAAATGCCACTCGTTTGGCACTTTCAAGAGGATTCTTAAGGACCATTTAATTAAGATTCAAACTGAATAATATTTTTTTTTTTTTTTTTTTTTTTTTTTTTTGAGTTGATGTCCCCTGATGTCCCCTGAATGTTTAGTTCTGTTTTATGGTGGTTTTCTCTGCGCTATGACTCCCAGGCCTCAGGTATGACTATCAATATTTATTGCTGAAACTTGTATAGTTCACTAAGGAGTAGCATTCATAAAGACGGGTTAATTTTTATTGCTTTCGCACCATTTTATTACAGTTAAAAATTATAAGCCTTATGACTGAATTAACTCATAAACGTCAATTTTGCTACCTAGCCTCAGAAATAAGCAGAGCTGATTGAATTGGGATTTATTTAGTTTTAAATATAAGTTTAAAAGGGCTGTATATGGCTTATGTTATGATATTTTAATATCTTGGATATGAGTTATGAATAATATCGTAACAGCTATTATGATATTGGTTCTACCTGACAATACACATAATTCTGTTTCGACGATAGGAATTCCTCTAAAATACTTATTTTCCTTGTAGGTATTTCACGTGGGTCTTATGGGCCCACCAAGTGCGAGCAAGTTTCTTTCAAAGTCACTGGTTGGCTTTTTAGTCTTCAACTTTGTTTTATACAGTGTATTAGCATCAGAATTCGTCTTTACTTACGCAGTAGCTGCTGACAATGATGAGAGACAGTATTATACTTATATTTACAATATGTGCTACGCTTTCCTTTTTTTGGTGGCAGTTACTTTCTTTTTGGTTTACGGAGTGGAAGTTTTCTTTAAGGTAGGCACACAACATTATTTATTTTATGTTGAAAAAAATATTGGAATTAAGTTAGAAAAGTTTATTAAATTGACATAGCGTTCAAATTGACATTGTTTTCACACTCAATCTTTGCTTGAAACTATTTTCTTTTTTTTCCTTGTTTTTATTCTGTTTTCATTTCTTACTAGCTTGCCCATCATGCGTTGCTGAAATCTAAAAAATAAAGGGAAATCAAGGGCAAAAATTAAAACAACACGTTGGAATTTATTTTAAAATAAATTTATTTCAAAGGTAACTAATTTATTATTTATTCGAGTGCTATCGGATGTACAATATCGAGATGCGGATATACAATATCTGGACACATATTGTTCATCGTCCCAGATTTACCATGAATCATGCTTTTGTTAATGACCATGAATAACTCCTGATCAATCTTGACATTTGGTATTCCTGCTGAAACGACTTTGTCATTTTTGTCTGGTGTAATTTTATCGATCAACCAATCAAAATGTGTGCATGCGATAATCACCTTTTCTGTCATTCCATTGAATGTACATCCAACAGCGTGTCTTTCCAAAAAATGATCTTTCTAATTATTATCACTACTAATAACAACTTACCGCAGCACCGAGTCGTCTGAGGCCAACACAGCTACGCACGCTCCTCCTCCATCCCAACATATTCAAAGCCTCCCTCTTTACATACTCCCCGGAAGTTCACATTTTCTTCAAGTTTTTCTTTACGACATCCTCACACCCCAAACGCGGACATCCTGCTGTTTATTTTGCCCTAGACGATTGGCCAAACAGGACAATCTATGGCAATCTGTCACCCAATCGGATTTTTACAATGACATCCATCAAAAACTTCAGTTCTTTTTAATTATCGCACGATGATATCATTCCGATTCGAGGATGATTTTCCAGGCAACAGAAGTTGTTTCATTTCGTCACATGTGGGATTGCACGTGAATATTATGAAAAAATATCGTCGGTATGAAGCACGAACATTAGTCATTTTTTTTCTCAGTCTTGTCCGTGGGCTTCCTGTGAATATAGCTGGCAGTGTGACTGTTTTTCCTAGTTAATTGGGATTACCTACTAGTAGCAACTGCGTCGTGTAAATGATCTTTTTTTTAGCACAGTTTGATTCAAGTTAATCGAATGTCATTCGGTCTCAATTTTTGCGTACATGTTTACAATGTATTGATGGAAAAATTGCCGATATTTGAAAGTGCGATTGTCTTAGTTCTCCATAATCATTACCCGATATGAATACTAATTCAGGTTTCTGATTTTCTTATTGGTCTCTTGGCGCGTTTGTGAATTTTCCATTTTGATGTTATAATGGTATCTATCTTCCTCTTGCCATAATGAAAATTAGAAATTGCAATGCATAATAGGAATGACGAGTTTCGAAGACTCACTGAATATTACCATCTCTGCGATGAGGAACTATGTCAGGCGAGTTAAATTGTGTGCCAACTATGGTGATTCTTACTTCATTAATTGCTGGTGCATTGTTTGTTCTTTCCTTTTGGCCGGCGATGTTTTTTCCGCTCTTGTGTTAACAACATAATCATCGTCTGGCATTCGTTCCAGAGTGGTCCTGGACAGACGAACTGATTCGCTGTGTTTATCGAATTGGTTGGCACGAGCCAATCCTACTAATTTTTTTTCAGGAATTTATGATCCGAATCTGACAATAAGTACGTTTGCCGAGAAACGGTTTGACTGGCTTGTGTCATCGAACCTCAACGTTTGTTGGGGTTTCGGTGGTGAATTTAATTCTGGTAATTTCACTTGTGCAGCATATTTTTTGCTTGAACGTGCTTCAATGTGCAGCTCCATTTTTTGCTTGAATTTTAATGCACGAGAAAATTTGCATAACTTCTCCCAAAATTTCTGCCAAAATCTCCCTAACTTCTTCCCAAAATTTGCACGACAAAATTTGCCAATAACGATAATATGATGAAGACTTTAATAATCAGTTTTGTAATGGAACACACCAAAATTCAAATTAGCGTGCATTGTCCGTCTAGTTCGAAAATCACGTACTTGATTGGTTTCGAATCTTGATTCTTGTTGCTCGTCTGGTTCTGAAACTGGCAATACCTTTTTCGTTCGTGCTTCAGTTGTAGATCGACCAATCGATTTTCGTGAGAGGTTCATAAATAAAGTAGAACCCCAAATTAAACTCTGAAATTGAAAAGTGAAGAGCAGAAAAAAAAAGAATTACCAAAACTGACATGAAGCAAATGGTACTTTTATACTTTACAAATTTTTGTTTTCGGGTAAACTGTTTTAAATAATCAGGATTTGTTGCCTAAAACGACTGGAATAGCTTTTAATTTCTTTAATACTTTTCGTTTTCTTTTTATCTACATAGATTTTTTCCCTTGCTCAATGGATAGCGCGTCGGACTGTCAATCCGAAGGTCACGGGTTTGACTCCTTCGAATTTTTATGACATTTTAATTTGTATGACGTCGTGAATTCTTGTAATAGTTGTAATAGATTCCGTTGAAGATGAGTGTCTGGGCTACATATTCAAAAGTTCGTAAAAGAATTTAATATGATATCCGATAGTATAGAACAATTTGTCGGTATAAATATGCGAGAATGTCTACCTAATAAAATAAACTGAAATTGAAGCTCTTAAATAACTGTCTTTGTTTTCATCGAGCAAAGCTTCATCCCCGGTACTCTCATCTTAATTTAGCATGTTATCTAAAAATGGATCCAAATGTACATTATTGATAATGCCCAGACAGCATGAATGCCCCTTGTATCTATGCAACGTAAATCGTAAGAATTTTGCTGCATGACTGTACAATTGTGTGAGACTGTACACAGTCTTGTACAGTAAAAGCACAGTCTTGTCCTAATGTTCCACCTTTGAATTTGTCCAAATCTTGCCTTCTTTCTTTCCTGCCATATTACAAATTAAGTAAGCCTCTCTGATTTTGGACTAGGAAAAAACCTTGTGAAATGTTTCTTCTTTTATAACTCATAAAAAAAGATTTGTTAAATGGGCCTTCAAGCAAACTAGAATAGTTAAAAAAAAGATGAAAAACGGATCTAAGCAAATTATGGAAGAATAAGGAAATAGAAAATGGTACTATCGCCAACATAAACCCCGTATACAATAAAGTGTCTCAGCCGCTGATGACAAGATCTCTAGTAACTAAATGTACAATTTTAGCTGCTTCTGTCAGATCAAAAAAAAAAAAAAAATTACTTTCTCTTCATGGTTGACTATTTCGGCTTTAGATCTTCTGTATATTATTTGTAGTATCATTTTGTTGTTGTGTTGTAATGATTTGTCAATATTTAAATCCTTTTGTTTTTCGAAAACACAGTATACAATCTTTAGATGTGGTAGTTCATGAATTTTGGTAATTATAATAATTTTTTATCTATTGTGTGCCTCATAATATTTTTTGTGTCCCTATCTATTTGGAATAAGTGAATAAATGGGAAGGAGTTTTCCCATCTTTGGTCATTTATGTTTGTCACGTTTTTGTAGTTGTCGAAGTGCATTTTTCTTTCTGTTGTTTCTTTTTGTTTTTCTTTTTTTACTCCGTCTTTGTGGGTTGCATAACGATGTTCCTTCTTAACGAAAAAATCTTTTTCGACAAACTCTTTTGTTCCACATGGTCACTGCAAAAGCTTATAAAAGAAGAATTGAAAAGAAATTGGGACTATTCTAGCCTTTAAAATTCTAAAAACGGGATAATTTGTTAATTTTTGTTCGTAATGAAGACAAAACAGTTTTTTTTTCACATCCAAGGTACAGCAGTGAACGGGGACAAGATAGGAACAGGTTGAGGCGGGTTGGATCGGGGTGGGGAATGTCTTTTCTGAAAAATATTGTCCCTACAAGGGTTTATCTGCTTTTTTTTAGAAATGGGGGCACAATATACGTTTTTTGTGCTCAAGCGTTTCTAATATAGATTTTCTATTTAGAAGAAAAGAATATGGAACTTTACCTTCTTTGAAAATTTGTCATGGGCTCTTTGTTGAATGAATTCAGTTTTATCTGATTCTTCACGGGAGTTGTCCGGGTGCCAGATGGATGAAGATATTGAAGATGAGGGTGGACAAAGGAAGTATAAATCCTTAAAGAACGGGAAGGAGTGATTCCAAGTTTATTTTAGAGCAAAAGGGGGTAATGAAATTTATTAGTCTGTGTGATGATATTTTTATCATGGTTACCACACATTAAATAAGAAGAAACTTTGACGCCAAGTAATTTAAAGGACATAGAAATTCTGGGACGGGTAGGATTATGAAAATGAAATTAATTAATAATTTTTTTTAGTATTGTCAGATGACGTTGTTCTAAGCTGTCAAAGTTATTTAGTAAGTAAACTCACCGCATATTTGAAGTTAATTATGGCCGAGAAAATTGGTTCCAATGATAAAATGCTACTTGCATGATATAGTCCCTACCGCTCAAGTTGTTCATTCATTAACGCATTATAGAACCGTTATTTTTTGGTTAGTTTCTTTCAGCTTAGCGGGAGAAGACAATGAGAAATGACAGGATAGACTGAAAATATATAATTTGGGCTATGTATTTGCACATTAGGGAGGGGTGGAGGTAAAGTATTTGGACAGTGTGAAGTTAGAAAACAATTCTTACTTCATAATATATTGAACAATTGTACCTAACACATTAGGCATACAGACCCGCTATACTTTACCCCCCCCCCCCTCCCCTCCTAATGTGCAAATATATAGCAATAATTCGTTGCTAAAGTATTACATTTTTATCATACTTATGTATATTTCATTAGGATTGAGCGTCAGAGAAACATATTAGAGGAATATTAGGTAGGGGCTATATCATACAAGTACCGATAAAATTGTTGGTATTATATGTTGAGTGGATGGTTAGGTAATGGCTTCCGGAGGTCCAAGATCTGTGTTTATGTACTAATTTTGAAGTTTATGGTATTTCGTTATTTATGTGCTTGTTGTTTTGTCAGGTGCGTGGTGAATTTGTAACATCATCAGATTCGATTTTGTTATCCGACTTGGGTCAGATAACTGCCTCACATTCCTTGATGTACGAAACAAGGAGGGATTCAGCTTTTGTAAAGGTTGGCTCTTTTGTATTTTGTATTTTGTCTTTTGTATTTCTCTCAGGTTGTACTATCATTAGTACCAACGAGAACAAGAGATTGCTTTTAGCTCCCTGGTAAAGCCTAGCCTTAATTTCATTAGTTCATGTCAGTAGTATACTTTCATTAACCAGTCATATTAGTCATGAAGAATTAACCCAGCCTTTTTGAATCCTGATTGGTTCTGCTGTGTAAAGTTTTAAGCCTAAGATGCATCTTTAAGCCAGTAAAACGAATGAAAAGTTTTTGAACCACAAGATTTTCTATAATTGGTCCCTCTGTTTCTCTGTGGTTTTACCATTTTCGTTGTTATTATTATTATTTGTATTTGCTTATGATGTGTCTTCATTTTTATTATTTCGACGAAGTCTTAAGTTTGCCTCGTTTCCTATTATGTTGTCTTTAATTTCCCTTGAAGTAATTTCTTTACGATCATAAATTGTATCAGGGATGATACTGAAAAGTTCTTAGTCGTCTTGAAGGAAACTTCAGACGGGCAGATGTACGGCAGTGCGCCTCGGGAGGGGGGGACTTCTGGAAAAGAGCCAATGTCTACCGCTTATAGGGATAATTTAAAAGAATATAGGAGTAAATCTAAATCTTTGTTTTGAGCATTGTATGTACGTAGAGTTTGGGTGGAGGGGGGGCTTGGGTTACTTGCACCCCCGAGGGTAGCCTAATATGGTCTAATGATTGATACAACATTGCATTTGATTTTGAGTTGAGTTAAGTTCATTGAATATATCCATAAATAGTCAATTTATTATGTATCAATTTATACCTATTTTCCAAGTTAAAATTGGCCAATTTGACCATTGGCTTTTAAGTGAAATATCACCAATTAAGTGACTTACGAAATAGTTACAAAATATAAAGCTTAGGAAAAAATGGAACTTGACTTGAATTCTTAAGATATAGGTTGAGGAAAAAATTTCCAATCAAAGTTGCTGGTTAACATTACAAAACTTTTCAAACGGTTCGTGGTAACGAACTGTAAGTAAGGAGCGAGTCTTTCCAACAGTTACTGAAACTTTAATAAAAGGAATTTTCTTCATTAAGTATAATGTTACCAATCAAAAGCTACGAGCCTGTAAAAAAGTTGTCTGATTTTTCAAAAAAGGGGGAAGCACCCCCAAAAAGTCAAGGGACGAAAATCACACAATCAGGTACAGAGTTTCAGGGAAATAACCTGTAGAGGTTTCAAGGTTCTATCTACGAAAATGTGGAATTTTGTAATTTTTCCCAGAAGAAAGTTCACGGATGCGTGCTTATTTGTTGCTGTTTTTTTTTTTTTTATCTCAGGGGTAACTGTATCGAACCGGTGGTCCTAGAAGATCGGGAGAGGGCTCATTCAAAAGGAAATTGAAATGTTGAGTGCCCTAGTTAAATGAGCAAAAAACTCCGAGGGCAGCTAGCCCCCCTCCCAACCCCTCTTTTCCCCCAAAGACATTCGATCAAAATTTTGAGATAGCCATTTGATTCAGTATAGTTGAAACGTCCAATAACTATGGCTTTAGGGATTACAAGGTCCCCCATAGTCCCTGGGGAAAGGTTTCCGACCTAGTTGTATTTCTAGTAGAATAATCATGCAAAGAAGTGTTTCATATAAAATTATATAAAACAATGAAGGAGGCAACCCCTTAAGATATTGCTAAGTAAGTACAGCATTTAGTGCTAACTCAGGGGATGGGGGGAATAGTTACCCACTAGATTTTGGAAAAATACTTTCTTGGATTTTTCATTTATAGAAATCGGAAAAAGCAATATTCCACCCTCACCCTCATACGTTCTAAAAAAAATTGCCATTTGAGAGAGTAAGAAAAAATTTTCCCATGCCATTCTTCCTTACATTTTTGTGAATTGGTGCTCCTGACACAGCAGCCCGATGATCATTAACTGTCCTAACCATCTGAATGAATCAGTGTCCTTTTGGGGCAGTAATTATTTGGTTTAAAACATTTTTATTAATTCCTTGGAAGGAATTTCATGAAGGATTCAACTTTAAAAAAAAAGTAGTACTACTGACAGGCCCACAAAAATAATTCAAAGGTTCAAGGGACTGCCATTACCTCCTGTCCTAATTGATTAATCTACATCTAATATAGAAACTATGCATTATATTCAGTTCTCCAACTCCAGTGACAACAATTACTAGTCTATATACTTCTAAGTAAAAAATTTTAGTTTTTAGAAATGATTTTTGGAACTTGATTAGCATCAAGTTTGATTCCTCTGTATTTAGAATAGTTTTTATCCAACGTGAGTACACTCTTGAGTGGCAAAGCCCCCTATTCCCTCATCTGTGGATTTACTTTTAGCTTTTATATTTTTTAGACAAAAGTGAGCGGGAGTGCTTCAACTGACCTTGACTACGTTGACAGAGGACAGCTAGTGCAGTCCCGACTGGGTCTCATTTCGCAGGCTTTTATGGTCCTATTAGCAGTTAGCCTCCTCATGTCTGATACACTTGGCGAATTATGGAGAGACAAGTACCTCGTTTCTTTTCCTTTTTGCTTTTCCTTTTCCTTTATTGTTATCTATGGATGTTTAAGGAGAGTTTTGGAATCTCCCAGGTTCTAAATGTGGTCTGAAAGCGATATACACCATGTCAACATCCCCTACCATAGCTACCATATGCAGGTGTAACAGGCTATATTACTTTATTTCACTCGCTTTTTTGGTGTTTTTCGAGTTTATTTAACAACTAAGATAATTTTTGCCAAATAGTAGCTCATTTATTTCTGAATTCTTTTATTTTGTTAATTAATTTGAATTTTTAAGAGGGGTGCTTAAAACATACACGTACTGACCTAAGAAAAAAAATGATGAAAAATTTACTATTTATTATGAAATAACTTATTATTTATAAAAATAAAGTCTATCAAAAATTTACTATGCTGCTTAGAATCTTTGAGAACATGTCTGCTTTTCTTGACAGGTTCCTGGGCTACTATTTTGATAACTATTATCAATCGACAGATTCGTACTAATTTTCAGTGACATCCCACCCCTATCAGTGACTGGAGATAATTCAATGAGTCCCCTGAAGATAGGGTAAAAACTTTTCGGCTGATCGGACTAAAGCTTGCATCCTTAATATTTTTGTCCAGGGGAGGGGGAATAAGTAGACTGAAGACTGAAAACTATTTTTTGTCTATGTGCTGGAATCTTTCAGAGCGCTCCTGGAGTTTCGTATTTTCAGGAGAAGGAGGGATTTAAGGGGTAATTCCATAAGCTCTTGGATTGTATCAGTTTATAACGCTAGTATTATATTTCCATAAACTCATCTCTATAATACTCTTTGACCTTGACCCTTCTGAATAATTTTTTTTCTATTTAGGTTTGTATTTGTGCAAGTGAACCTCTCTTCTCCACCCCTATCAGCCATTGGAAAATGTCACCTTAAATCTATGGTCGTTATGTGAATGTTTAACTACTTTTATGAACTTTTATCAAGAATGATAGTGCTCTTTTAAGTTTATGATATTCACACAGTAATTTATTCAGTTTAAAACGCGCATGTTTAACTTTAGAATAAAGAAGGGGGATTGAAGGTAGTGGCAACCCTCTTCATGTTTGATGATGTAGGCTGGTTTTAAGTTTTGAAGTTGTTCTGTTCTCTCGTCTGGGCAAAACTTGTACTAAACAAATAAAACTTTACACATGGAATATGAAATATATAAATCCAACCGTCTGTGCAGTAAATCTCAGTCTGCACATTAATATGCTTTATAGTTAAATAAATTTTGGTTCCTTTTGGAGTGTACATTTATAGACCCTCAGATGGGAGTATATTCTTTGAAAATTGTTAGATCCGTACATGACATTTCAATCCCTTAAACTGAATGACTTAATCCCTTAATCTCATTATAATCAGAAAAACAAACACTCGGCACTAAACCTCACAAAGGCTTCATGGCCTGTAAAAGAGGAGGGAGGTGTAAATACTCTTTAAAACTCATATTAAAAAAAAGAGAAAAGACAGAAAAATACTTCAGTGATTTATAAGATTTTATTCTGATGACTAAGAAAAACTAGCCTGACTCCAGATAAAAAAAAAAAAAAAAATGTAGAAGTTAAACCCTATTTGGCAACAAAACGTTGAATCAAAAAAATCAACTTGAATGACAATCAAATTTTGGGTCATCTTGAGTTTGGGCGAAAACAGGCTGTTTACTGTAATTTGGCTGCTACAAATTTAAAACAGTCCTCCAATTCATGTAAGATCAGACGTAACGTCTGTGTCTCCTCCCCATCGTCTGGCTCCTCCCCATCCCTCTTCCTCCTAAAGTATTTAGTCGGCTTGTAAATTCGTCTAAAAGACAGTGTCTAAAAAGTAAAGTTTCATATTCAGTTGAGATAATCGTAGTGGCATTATAAGCGATCTGAGTTATTTGTTGAGAGATTGGATATCAATGCTATTAAACTAGTTTAGTAGCAAGTGAGAATTTTACTGAAAAAAGATGAGTGGTTCCTTAAGTACATTCATTACTGACATAATGCTGTTTGTTATCAGTACTTTTCATGTTTATTTTGTGATTTCTTATATTTGTTTATTATTCATGTCTTTTTTCTTTTATTTGTACTCCAATACGACCCTTTTAGGTGTCTTTCGGGAATAAATATGCCACCATCATCATCATTATCCCGAAGAAGGAAAAAATTTTACCTTTTAAAGAACAAGTTTTTTTTTAATTTCATCACAAAAGCCCTTTATTATCTCTTAACTGTGTGTTATCACTTGAAAACTCCGTAAAATAGGGACATGTACCCAGTCATTCCTCGGTTCCCAAATTTTCCCTGAAAAAACAATGGGTTTTTGAAGTCTCAAAGAAAATTAATGATGACGACTGTTCATGGCTTGTATTTTATGTTAATAATTGCGCATTTATGAATGTGAAATTTTGGTTTTGGAAAACCCTCACTCAGGAGAATTTCTATTCGGGAAAACACCAAAAACTTCAGACACTGTTTATACCCAAAATTACAAAAAGAATTAGGACTATTGAATCTTTAATAATTTGATTATATTTTTTTCTCGAGTTTCTCTTCTTTTTTTAAAGTGTTAACCATACTGGTAACTAAACCACTTAACATACCATGGTCTAGAGTTCTTTCTTCTTTATTACTCTTTTTTTTGAAGTGATAACCATCCTGGTAACTTAACCACTTAACATACCATGGTCTAGAGTTCTTTCTTCTTTATTTCTCTTCTTTTTTGAAGTGTTAACCATCCTGGTAACTTAACCACTTAACATACCATGGTCTAGAGTTCTTTTTTTAGCATTTTGTGTTTGCTAGGTCAGTGAATATGTGCTAAATAATCAAAATCTTTTAGAGTTGGCTTATTTAGTCGAAACACCCACGACCTTGTTTTCCGAATTGCCGAAATTGGCGTTGTACTTTGGTTTCCTTGTGTGCTATGGAATTGTATGAGGTACGTTCTTGTTCCCTTTCTATTCAATGTTTTTTCCTAATTTATTTTCCCCTGTTTGTTCGTTGCTTTTCTTATTTATAGATAAACTGGAACAACCAGACCGAAGAACACGGGGAAATAATAAGGGAGAAAATTCTACCGTTTTACTAGGAATTAAAAACTGCTAGCGTCACTGATAGTGCAGTATTTCCCAACAGAACTAGAAAAAGTAAAGATGTCTATTCAAATGTTGAAAACAAACAAAATCTGAATTTCTATAATCTTATTTTATTTAAAACCAGCCTAAAATCTCATCAAATAAACGGATTCGTTTTATTTGAAACAATTTGTTTTCTTGTAAAATAGGTGGGACTTGGCTTGTATATAGAATGTAGGCTAGTTACAAAAAAAGTAATAATAAACAAATACAAGGCTTAGTTTTTATTAGAATTTACTTTCTATTGTCTTAGTCATCTGTTATTTATCATATATAACACGTATTTAACATGGTGTATTTTCATCTTATAATTTAGCTTATAACAATTTAATTTATTTACTTTAGCAAATAATTTAGCCTATATTTAGCTATTTATAATATAGCCTATATTTACCCATCGATAATTTAGCTTATTTTTAGCCAATAATTTATCCTATAGCCAGCTATAGTTTAGCTTATTGGATGTTGCTGTCAATATAAACACAACTAGATACTTAAATTGTAAACGTGGCTACTTTCTGACACCAATGTTGTCATTATGGCCTCGTACTTCTTATTTTTATTGGAGGAGGGGCATTAATAATGGTGAAACCAAACGGAAATTAAACCAATGGATACTACTCCCACCCTATGTATTTGATTAGATATGGACCAATTACTTCATAAGTTTTGTACTGTCAATTTATCAGGCAAGTTTTTCAAGAACTTTTATACCATGTCAAAAAGTAAACCCTGAAACCCTGTGAAAATGTAAATCCTGAAACCCTGTCAAAACGTAAATCCTGAAACCCCGTGAAAATGTAAACCCTGAAACCTTGTCAAAATGTAAATCCTGAAGCCCTGTCAAAATGTAAACCCTGAAATTCCGTGAAAATGTAAACCCTGAAACCCTGTCAAAATGTAAACCCTGAAACCCTGTCAAAACATAAACCCTGAAACCCTGTGAAAATGTAAATCCTGAAACCCTTTCAAAACGTTTCTCCTGAAATCCTGTCAAAATGTAAACCCTGAAACCCTGTGAAAATGTAAATCCTGAAACCCTTTCAAAACGTAAATCCTGAAATCCTGTCAAAATGTAAACCCTGATACCCTTGTCAAAATGTAAATCCTGAAACCCTTTCAAAACGTAAACCCTGAAATCCTGTCAAAACGTAAACCCTGTCAAAATGTAAACCCTGAAACTCCTGTCAAAATGTAAACCCTGTGAAAATGTAAATCCGGAAACCCTTTCAAAACGTAAACCCTAAAATACTGTCAAAATTTAAACCCTGAAACCCCGTCAAAATCTAAATTCTGAAACCCTTTCAAAACGTAAACCCTGATATCCTGTCAAAATATAAATCCTGAAACCCTGTCAAGATGTAAACCCTGAAACCCTGTCAAAATGTAAACCCGGAGAGATTCGTGACTTGTAAATATGTTTGTATATTAACACAACCACGATGAAACAATAATTCAAGTTCGAATACATATATGGAATCGCCACTTATTGCCTTTGATAGAAGGATGTGCCGAAAGGAACCCAGAGACTATAGACAACGAGATCTTAGCTTAAGACTCTGTCGATATTGGAAAGGCATAGACTGAGATATATTTGACGCGGTTGGTGAGATTTAGTCAATCAATTGTTAACCTAAAAATTACGGTGTGATTTTGTACAGCTGTTAACAGAACAGAATCCCCAAAGAGTGTAGATACAAGGAACTTATAAGAATGGAAAATGGCAGTGGCGTTGTTGTCTCCAACGCCATTTAGCATTTGGTGTTTCTTAGATTTTTTTTTTCATTTTTTTATAACATTCAATCAAAGTGAGTGATGCCAGCAAGCTTATGTAGCGATTTCGTTCCAAAACTGTCAATAGGAGTTTGTTGTTTTCTTTTGACTCTCATGACTCCGCTCTGTATGTTGCGTGCTGAGGCCAAGGCAAAATGTCATTTTAAGATTCGTTTGCGGATGTCAGCTCACTTCTTAGAAAGACGAAGTTGTTCACCCATTCAAGCACATCCGTGTTTCTTTTTTTTAACGTTGCAATTATGTGTTTATTTTTTTCAAAGATGAGATCAGGCTTTTATTGCTGTACTAATTTTGCGAATCGCTCTAATTACAGTAATTTTACCTTATCAAATTAAAAAATTGCAAAAATTGTCAAATTGTAGACGCCGCTGGAGATTTTTTTGCAACACTAGCGCCAGTTTACTCTTTTATAAGTTACCCATATTCTTTAGTGTAGATCAGATCACCAGTTATTTTGAATTTTAAAAATATAATACTTTTTTCTTTTTTGTCAAAAGGCAAAGTTATTTGTGTGTGTGAGTATTTCAACGCTGGTAAAGCCATATACGAAACTGATACAAATAAGCATAATAAATAAGCAAATATAAATAAATAAAAACTTCCTATTTGTGAGCCTTTAAACCATTTAAAATAAAATTACTCTCGCTACTTTATATAGCTAGAAGACATCGATTTAAGAATCTCCAGTAGCAGCTCATCATTTCTACCCAGAGCTGTTCAGGGGGGGGGGGGTGAGTGACCGGAGCAAGCTGCCCCTGCGCTAGGGGGTTGGCCACTTTCATAATTTTTTTTTTATTTTGATTAGACTTTTTTGCCGGTATTTGAGTCGACAGGGATGTGCTGTAAAATTTTCACCAGGTGCCACCAACCCTGGGAACGAGAGTTTCTACCATCCATCTCTCCAAATACAGCATAGTGGGCAAATTTGCAGTCTAATTGGAAAATTTATTCTCCTCCAATTTGTTATAAGCGGTGAACAATTAGCTAGCATCTTAGTTCAAATTCTTATATATTTAATTAGTTAATTTAACTTGAAATAATCAAACAGTTCCTGAACAGTTCGTTGGAACGAACTGTAAGTAAGGAGCGATTCGGCCCAATAATAATTGGACCTCTAAGAGAAGAAATTTTGATAAAAATGTATTCATTAACAGAATTGGCTTCCTATGCTGCCTCCAAGGGACAAAAGAATCTGAACTATGAATTATTTTTTAGATGTTATGTATCGATCGTCATCCGAATTCAATTAAAGTCAAATATGTAAAATTCTATTAGTTGCAATATTAGGGGTAAGTATGTCCTGTTTTGTCTCATAGCTTGGGGATTTACTTGGAATTCCAGAAAAGTTTTTTCTTTTTTTTGAGGGGGGACTTGGTGGTAAGGAGATTCAGGATTTTGGCGGAAGTGAGACAGTGTTTTATTTTCATCACGCCTTATAAAACATTATATACTACGGCTCTAGTGATTGAAGTACTGTCTTAGCGAATATTTAGCCCATATTACTAATAGCTTTATGACTATAATTTGCCAACATGACTGCTTAATATTGACTAATATTTGGCTGTATGACTGTAATTTATATTTGTCTAATTTGACTAATATTTGGCTATGTGACTAATCTTCAGTGAAATATAGGCAAAAATTTAAACAAAGATAGCCAATAAAAAAATATCAAAACCCCTTAAAAAACTAAATCCCTAAAAGCTCAAAATCAGGGTATCTTTTGGACTAAGTTGATAAATTTTAAATATGACATGAATTAATGTAAACATTAATTAAAAAACAACTAAAACATTAAAAAACAACTAAGCAAAAGATGTAAATATCATCTTTGTCGTTTCAGTAACAGCTGCACGCTTGATCTCCTTTCCCTACAGAACTTAACAATATCCTTAATTTTAAGGAATGCCTTAGGGGAAATATATTCTGAAATAAGACATGTCATCATAGCTAAATAGTTCAACATCCCACCAACATTACCCTGTATCCAGTGATAAATAGTCACTACCATTTCCCCGGGCCCAGTTGGGGCCATGGTATCCCCAGAGGCGTGGTTATTAGAACTTTTGACAAGTTTGAACTAGTGGGCTATTTATGAACTTCGGTCAGTTTTGTGAAGGGGCATTTTTAAAGGATAAAGGAGGCTCTTTGTCCTCCAAGTATTTTTCAACGTGCCCTGAAAGTTTATGCTTAATACCTCAGCCGTTCCTAAGACATTGTTGATGCGCTCTTTTCACAACCAACTTGAACATAGATTGTTTTGATTTCAATATCCTCCTCAGCACTTTCTGAAAGTAGTCGCAGCTAGTTGTAGTTGCAACCGCAAAAGCAGTAGTAGTCGTCTTGGAAGTTTTGAGTTATTACCCTTTGACGTTCTAAGATATTGCAGATATGATCTATTCTATATAATTAAAAGTAAGTTATATTGCTGTAAATAGTTGTTCTAATTTAATATTTGCATTTGTTCTAGACCCGAGGAATTATGGATTTTGAATCCGCGGCGTCTCCTTAAAGATTTTGTCACCAAGAGGAAAATTGAGATTATTCCGTCTGAGCCCCGACCTGCAAGTATGTATAGTTTTTTATTATTCTGAGCCGTGTTTTCAGGCTCAGCGGGTTCGAACACGGGTTGTTCTCGCCTAGTGCATCAAGCGTTGTACATTACTGCATCTAGTGCATCAAACACGGGGTTGAAGCTTCGAACCCGCTGAAACTAGACGAAAAGCTAGAAACTTGAAACTATACGAGAACAACCCGTGTTCGAACCCGCTGAGCCTGAAAACGCGTCTCTGATAATTGGTATCTATAATTGGCAGTTGTTTTCCGAATTTTATTCTTCACACTAAGAAGAAACGGCAGTTTCATGCCACTTTTGTGACGCCAAATCAAATGCTTCAGTTTTTTTTGTTTTTTTTTGGATTCTAGGGTTCGATGCAGAAAGGTCGGGCGACATGCTGGCTACTAGTCCCTGTAAGAAAGACCAAATACCTAGAACGTCGATTCGACGACCTATGTGCCAGTGATGGCTCTGGAATATCCTTACGCTTTTTATGTATAACCGGTAAGTTTCCCCCGAATACGGTCCTTTGGCCAATCTTGGGAGAAGGAAGGGGAGCTATCATGCTACAAAATAAGGCACAAATTCTATTGTGACACAAAATAAATACTGCAGTTGAAACTAATGGTGTAATTTTGTCAAATTCTGGGGGGGGGGGGGGTATCTTGGAAACAACTGTTCCAAATCAAGTGAAAATGACAGTGAAAACTATCAGCCGTATAGTGACATGAAGGTAAAGATATACAAAAGAATTACTAAAGTATGACCCATCTCTGTGGATGCTTGAATTATGCAGGCTTATCTTAGTTTTGACAATATTTTTGAAGACACTAAATTCCAGCGGGGACGGGGTAGACTGGGGTCTGGGAGGAGGGGACAAACCGAGGTCGTATCTGGAAGTAACGCAGCGAATGGGGGACAAAGCAGGGATGGGCTCAGAAACAGCTCGAGGCGGCAGTAATCTGGATGGGGAGTGACGTTTGGGGAAAATACTTGCCGTCCGAGGGTTTGTTATGGTATTTTTTTGCAAAACGGAGGCACAACGAAACCCTCCTTTGCTCCAGGGTTTTCAGACTAGCTCTTTTTAGGAGCAGAGAGTACGGCACCTTGCCTTCTTTGAAAATTATTCGTCTGGGATAGGCAGTTGACCCTCTGCCCTTCGTTGAAACGTGAAGTACCAGGGATGTGAAAATAAATGGCCTGTTGCTCCTTGAGCCCATCTTAGTTCTATCCATAAGTAAAAACCGGTGTTCGAAGATTCTACTTTTGCTTGTTTCAAAATTATAGTATTTAGGGCAGTAAAACATTTTCGTCGATGTTGGCGGGTTTTCGACTATGTGACCACGTCAACCGTGAAAATAAAGAAGCCAAAGTAATTAATTAGATTTGAATAATGTTCGTTTGTAAAAAAAAATTGAAAAATTGAAAAAAATTTTTTTTTTTTAAAAGTTCGTTTGTAAAAAAAACAATCAATTATTTCCTTAAGACAACTGCTTGTACACAGAGGTCTTTCAAAGAGCACACTGCTTGCATACAGAGGTCTTTCAAACAGTTCTTGGTAACGAACTGTAAGTAAGGAGTGACACGGCTCAATAGTAACCGAAGCTCTAAAAAACGGATTTTTAATACCAATAAATATATCAAAAGAATCGGCTTATCATGCCAATTCCAAATATATAAAGTTCATTAAGGTTAATGTTACCTATATAAGGCTACAAGCCTGAGAAAGTTTACATGATTTTAAAAAAGAGGGGAAACCCTCTAAAAGTGAAAGAATCTTAATGAAAATTACACCATCAGACTCACCATATCAGAGAATTCGACCGTAGAGGTTTCAAGTTCCTATCTGCAAAAACGGGGAATTTTTAGTTTTTGTCAGAAGAAAAATCGTATCGAACCAATGGTCCTAGGACATCGGGAGAGGCTCATTTGAATGGAAATGAAAAGTTTAAGAGTTATTGTTAAGTTACCAAAAATATTGGAGGGCAACTAGCCCTCCAATATTTTCCCCCAAAATCCTTGGATTTTGATATAGCTATTTTGTTCAGCATAGTTGAAAAGTCCCAAAACTATGCCTTTGGAAAAAACTTGCCCCCACCCAGCCTCTGGGGGTAAGTCTTTGGCAAGTCTTTAAGCTATAAAATTTGTCTATTGTTACGTATAGTATTTGTTTTTGGGAATTATATAGGCATTTTTCGGGGTGGGGCGGGGGGGAATTTTGTGCTTGGGGCAGGTTTCCACGGGGACTATTTTCCGTGTGGAAGGGAATTTCCGGGGGTGAACTTTTCAGGGAAAATTTTACACACTGGGGGGACTTGACAGAATTCCTATAAAAAATTATTTTTATTTGTCTAACCTTCTTTTTGCCTACTCAATTTTGCATGAAAACATGTTCCAAGGAAAATTTTCAGCGTGTTTGGATTTTTGGGAAATAATTTCCACGGAAGGAGGGGATCTCCGGAGTGATCGCAAAAACTATCAGAACTTAATCCTTTTCAAATGAAAGTGTGTTAAGGAGAATTTTTCGGGCTGAATCTTTTGCAAGAAATTTTATGGAGGAGAGAGCAGGGCTGCAACAAAGTCCCTAAAATCAAGTGAAGGTCCCTATTGGCCCCTTAAATTGATAAAGATCCCTAAAGTCCATTTTCTTGCTTTGGTTTAAAGCTCCATATCCTGAAGGCTACCAATGCCTGTGAGTATATGTTTTTCAGTACTTTAGTTTCAATTGAGATTCTTGGAACCTGTTTTGGCTTGTCTTAAGAAAGATAAAAGTTGTTGTTACATAGGCCACAGCATTACTGTCCGGACAGAGCAGACAGACTAGTCATAAAAAGAAGTGACCTCCTTTGCCTCTGGAGGTAATAGGCTAGGAGGCAGCAAGGTTTGGTTTGCTTTGTTAATTACTTAGAAAACTCTTTTTCTGGGTGCCACTTTGTTGTACACAAAGGAAAAAAAAGAGAATAGCTCAAAGTACAAAATATGAAGGAGGCGGTGTTAAAACCAGGTTTCTTGTGGGATTTTGAGCTTACATACATTTCTTAAGAGAAATGTGTAACAGGACACCTAATGAAAGAGTGGTGTAGAGCCATTCCGGGAGACCTTTTTTACTAATTACCATTAGATTACCATTACCCTACACTAAATTACTATTAGTGATCCTTTAAGGTGTGCCCATAATAATGTCAGAAGATTAACGTTTTCACGCTTTTTTGAGTTGAAAGTTTGAGTCTAAAGAGTAAAGTTTCCAACCGATTAAGTTGGAAGAGAAGCGTGTGTAGGTGCGCTGGCCTCGTTGTCTTAGTGCTACGAAAAGATGTTAGTAGTAGTTGAAGAGTGTTTTCATTTGCTCAAAAGAAGATAGAGGTTTCTGTAAACAAAAAGTATGAAATGAATTCAAAACTGACCTTTTTTCCAAATTCTTTGAGAACGACTGCTGAAAGACAAGGGCCGTTTAATTGGAATGACAAGGGTTATAACTGCTGAAAGACAAGGGCCGTTTAATTGGAATGACAAGGGTTCAACTGCTGAAAGACAAGGGCCGTTTAATTGGAATGAGAAGTATTTTTGGAATAAGACTAGTTTAAAGAGCGAGGGGTTGAGAAGAAAGTAGCCCCCTTTCATATACGGATTATTTTGTCGTTTTAAGTTTTAATGTCACTCTTTAATTTCATTTGGAAAACACTTTTATTTTCACTTCATGTTGTATTTAGAATATGCTGTAGTATCTTCAATCACTCAATATGATTTGAAAAGCTCAAATACTCAAATTTTTACTGGTTTTCAGCCTCTAAGTTCGAACTTTAACGTTTTACTAGCATTGTTTCTTTTTTTAACTTTAATTGTTCTTTTTTTAGATAAGTTTGTGTTCTTTTTTAGTTTTCACTTTTTTGAAGTGCATTTTATTTATTTATTATTTTTCTTAATAAATACTTCAATTTCTACGGATTTCAACCTTTGATTTGGGAAATTTATGTTTTGCTTAAAAAAATTGTTTCTTTTTTTTATTTTAATGCTCTTCATTTTCAAATGAGTTTGATTTTTTTATTTGTTTAATTTTTTTGAAGTGTCGCTATTTTGTTTTATTTTTATTATTTTAGGTTAAATGCTTTATTTTCTACTGGTTTTTAACTTTAGGCTTTGAGCGTTAGCGTTTTCCTATCACTATCTAGATAAGTTTTTGTTTCTTAGTTCTTTCACTTTTTTAAAGTATCAATTTCTATTTTTAGGTCAAATACTTCAATTTTTACGGTTTTTTTCTGGCTCTTCTTTTTCATTTTCGCTTTTAGTGCTCTTTATTTCCGGATCAGTTTTTATTGTTGTCTTTTTATAGTGCTGTTTATTTTATATTTTGTTTTTTGTTGTAGGTCCTGCGGTATCGAGTCATTGTTCCTGTTGGATATGCTATGATTCAGATCGACCTGAGAAGCTAATAAACCCTTGTGCTTGCAAGGGCGACACAAGTCTTGTACACCATGATTGTCTCAGACGGTGGCTTGTTGAGGTTAGTTTTTATGCTCTTATGCAGGGTTGCCAACACCAGTGATTAAAGAGAAAGTTTAATTGTTGACACTTTTCCATATAATTTGTTTATGTAATGAATTTATGCGCACACCTGGTATTATTGTAGCTCGTGTGTAATTTTAAACATTCAGTAGTCTTAGACGGAATTCAGTAATCCCACTGAACTCCTCAGTTGGGACAGCAGCAATAGTTGAATCACTAAAGGCGGTCAAAAATATACCACCCCATTTCAGAAAAGTAGCAATCTACTCGGATTCTCAGACTGCTCTTAAACTAATGAAAACCTTAACCTGGAACGCAAAGGACACTAACTTGCAGGAGATAAGAGAACAGGTTGATTCTCTACATAAGATTGAAATAGCAGTGGCTTTCCAACATATTCCTTGCCAAGTAGGCATCCACTATAACGAAAACGTGGACATTCTTGCCGCAGTTACTGCAAAGTCTATCAAGCCACAGCTTGCTCAAAATTATTCAATAGCACTTAGAGATGCAATTAGAAACCGCCATCCTTATAGAAAGCCTCCTCCTCCTGCTTTGGATCCAATTTTCAAAGAGCTTGAAATAAATCGGGCATACTTTAAAATAAAAAGCTTAGCAGTAGTACTGAGAAGAGAAGAATTCAGATGGAAGCAGTATAGTGACCCAAATTGTAGACTCTGCAACTTGACTGAAGAAACTTTGCAACACCTTATTCCGTAGTATCGTTATTTAAAAGAAGAGGGGTCGACAGGCAGAAGAAGGGGAGGGTCCTGTCGCAAGAGCCGTAGAGGTACCTCCCGAGTTTACTCTTAAATTGCGGGGAAATGGTAGCAGGACCCTACGCTTCCCTTGTTTGGCCCTTACGAAAAAGCAAAATTAATTCCCCGCCCCCCTCCTTGGAAGAACATAAATGCAATGCCATGGAGGAGAATCCACCAACTTGGAAGCCAGAAAGACACCAAACGATGGAGTCCAAGTGATTTCTAACGAAGAAGAAGAAAAGTGCAGTTTAGAAGCCGAAAGGAGTCCGTTTAGGATTCCAGGTGCTTCTTTTTTTAAGAAGAAGAAGAAGAATATTGGGCTTTTTTTCATAGTCGTTTTTGCAAGTTCAGAGTTGCAAAAACTGTTGTCAATAAAAAGAAAATTTCCGTAAACACACAAGACGTTTAATTTTTTTTCACTTGTATCAAGTACTTTAATAGCTGGAGTATCTAACCCCTAGGCATGTCTGAACTATTTAGAGTTATTTAAGCTGTATGAAGAAATCGCCAAGCTTAGTGGTAGTAATTATAAAGTCAAAACCGTTTTTAATGAAATTAATCAAAATAACTTTTTGCACAAAACAAGTTTTTCAAAAAAAAAAGTAAAGAACTCCATTAAACTAAAAATGAACACAAATAGAATCAAATAATTTACCAAGCCCACAACTACCACAAATCAGTATGAATGAATAAATGAAATCCAAAACAAACATAAATTAAAATAAATCAAGCTCAAGTCGAGCAGAAATGAATCTGAGTACAGTTCTAAACCCCATGCTTTCTAAAAGCCAAAATATAATTTGTATTTTACTGAAAAAAAATTCGAATAAATTTAATGAAAAAACTGTGCAATGTCAGTTTGATATACATATGCTAATTTTTATTGCGTAAAATCTTAATTAATTTTTGATTTCTTAAAATCAATAGAGATGAATGATTATTTAGGATCATTTCAATTTATAATAGTTTAATTAAAAAGCAGGTAAAATATTCACCAGTATTGTCTTTAATAATTGTTCTGAAACGAATGACCTTGCGAACAAATGTCAGAATGGGTTAAATGCCTATTTTCTAAAATCTGTTGTTCTTCCCACATAAAATTTACCACAAGAGCATGGAATTTATGTTTACTCCCTTTTGCATATTTCACGATACCTTGTCTTTTCCATTATTTAGCAAATAGCCAATGGTTTGTCCTGATTTAAATGCTATCTTTATATTATATTCTTTTATTTCTCTTCTTAATTTTTGTGACAATATTGGGATAAAAGGCAAAGTTATGTAATTTGTTTCTTGATTTGACCCATCTTCTTCTAATATTTCTCGTTTCATTAACTTTTTGTCTTTTTTTAATTATTTTAGAAATCATATTTTCCGGATAGCCATTACCTACTAGAATGTCTTTAATGAAAATTGGTTCATTACTCATGTATTCTGGTGATGTTAATTTTAATACACTATCAACTAAAGAAATCACCGCACCCCTTTTACTTGGATCGGATGATTTGATGCGAAAGACAAGTAACGGTTGTTATTAGTCGCTTGAAGGTAAATTGAAAACGCTAGTTCGTTATAATTTCTACGGATCCAAATATCTAGAAACGGTAACTTATTCTCAGTTTCTTTTTCAATTGTAAAAATTAATTCTCCTCACAAATTATTTAAATGTTCCAAAAAAACCTTCAATTCGTAATTCCCCATAATTCCAAATAACTAAAACATCATCCATATATCTGCCCCAAAATTTAAAACCTAAATTTTGGGGCAGATATTTTGATTGGATGGGTTTGGGAAAATGGTGGACTTGAGAGGGGGGTTAGTTACCCTCCAATCACTTTCGACTAGTAAAAAGGACACTAGCCCTCTCACTTTCCAGTTGAATGAGCCCCTTTTGAAGTTTCTACGACAACGCTATCTATACAAACCTTATATGCCCCCATGGCATAACTTACAACCTTTGCCCTAGGGGTTCCGGGGATTTTTTCATTCTGAAACACATAATTTCCAGAACTTTCAACTACGTTGAACAAAATTGCTATCTCAAAACTTTGATTGTATATGTTTGGGGAAATGGTGGGCGTGAGAGGGGGGTTAGTTGTCCTTCAATCACTTACGACTATTAAAAAGGGCACTATCCATTTCAATTTCCAACCGAATGAGCCCTCTTTGAAGTTTCTACGAAAACGCTGTATATAAGAACCTTATATGCCCCCAGGGCATAACTTACAACCCTTGCCCTGAGGGCTGTGGGGGGGGGGGGGGTTGTCATCCTGAAACACCTAATTTCCAAAACTCTCAACGACGTTGAACAAAATGGTTGTCTAAAAATTTTAGATTGGATGTATTTGGGGAAAAGGTGGGCGTGAGAGGGTTGTTAGTTGCCCTCCAATCACTTTCGACTAATAAAAAGGGCACTAGCCCTTTGAATTTCCGATCAAATGAGCCCTTTTTCCAGTTTCGACTTTTCGACAGTTTCGACTATTAAAAAGGGCACTAGCCCTTGCAATTTCCAATCAAATGAGCCCTTTTTGAAGTTTCAACGACAAAACTTTCTAGAAAACCTTACGTGCCCCCAGGGCATAACTTACAACCCTTATCCTGAGGGTTGTGGTGGGGAGGGTTGTCATCCTCAAAGACCTAATTTCCAGAACCTTCCACTACGTTGAACAAAATGAATATCTCAAAATTTTGATTGGATGTGTTTGGGGAAATGGTGGGCATGAGAGGGGGGTTAGTTGCCCTTCAATCACTTTCGACTATTAAAAAGGGACTGACCCTTTCAATTTCCAATGGAATGAGCCCTTTTTGAAGTTTGTACGACAGCTCATTCTATAAAAACCTTATATGCCCCCGGGGCATAACTTACAATCTTGCCCTGGGCTTTGGGGGGAGGGGGTTGTCATACTCAAAGATCGAATTTCCAGAAATTTCAATTACGTTGAAAAAAATGGCTATCTCAAAATTTTGATTGGATGTGTTTGGGCAAAAGGTGGGTGTGAGAGTGGGGTTAGATGCCCTCCAATCACTTTCGACTATGAAAAAAGGCACTAGCCCTTTGAATTTTCAATCGAACGCGCCCTTTTTCAATTTTCTACTGCAAAGCTTCCAATAAAAACCTTATATGCTCCCAGGGTATATCTTATAGTCCTTGCCCTGAGGGCTCTGAGGGGGTTATCATCCTCAAAGACCTAATTTTCCAGGACTTACAACTCTTGCCCTCAGGGCTGCGGGGAGAGTATCATCCTCAAAGGCGTAATTTCTGGACCTTTTAACTACGTTGAACAAAATGGCTATCTCAAAATTTTGATTGCATGTGTTTGGGGAAATCGTGGGTATGAGATGGGGGTTAGTTACCCTCCAATCATTTTCGACTATCAAAAAGGCACTAGCCCCTTCAATTTTCAATCGAATGATCCATCTTTTAAGTTTCTACGACAACGCATAACTTACAACCCTTGCCCTGTAGGCTCTGAGGGTTTGTTATCCTTAAAGACCTAATTTCCAGAAATTTCTACTACGTTGAACAAAATGAATATCTCAAAATTTTACTTGGATGTGTTTAGGGAAAAGGTGGGCGTGAGGGGGGGGGGGGGGTTAGGTCCCATCACTTTCGACTATCAAAAAGGGCAGTATCCCTTTGAATTTCCAATCGAATGAGCCCTTTTTGAACTTTCTACGACAATGCTTTCTATAAAAAACCTTATATGCCCCCAGGGCATAACTTACAACCCTTGCCCTGAGGGCTTTGGGGGGAGTGTCCTCCTCAAAAACATAATTTATTATCTGGAAATCAACTACGTTGAACAAAATGGCAGTCTCAAAATTTTGATTGGATGTGTTTGGGGAAATGGTGGGCGTGGAAGGGATGTTAATTGCCTTCCAATCACTTTTGACTATTAAAAAGGGCACTAGCCACACCAATTTCCAATGGACTTTGCCCTTTTCGAAGTTTCTACGACAAACTTCTTCGATACGAAGTGCCCTGTTCTAGAAAATAAAAAATTAAACAATACTTTGTGCCAACATCGTTCTTTACTTAGGCAGCGCTATTGCGCTACTTATGATAAAAGAAACCTTAGTTATGAACTTAAAGTAATTCACAAATTCTTGCCTAATTCTTGACATAAATTTCGTATCCTGTTATCAAAGAACTTTGCCGCTTGAATGTTTGACCAATTAGTAACAGTATCTTTTGTCAAGACCTTTTCATTTGTTATTTGGTAAGCAAGTCATATTGTCATGTCAACATGTCATTATTCAATACTTACGAGAACTGAGGAACGTCATTGATAATTAGTGTCACATGAATTTACCTTATTCTGTTAATGTAAATGTAGGTTCTGTCACAGACTAAAATCTAGAATATAAACATTTTATCATTTTTGAATATAGTCAAGGTAAATGTTCAAACATTTGTCTTGTTGTCACACCTTGGGATCCCATCGTGAAAGAACTCTAACATGAATATTTATCCAGTAAGTAAGTTTCTTGGTTTCAAAATATGATCAAAATATCCTGCTCCAATGCTGAGAGATACCTAGAAACATAGGTAAACTGAGGCGCAATATTCAAAGTTACCCGCGGAGAATGTTCTGATTTATAGCAAAGAGGGTCACAACACTGGTGATTAAGGGGAAACTGTAACTATTGCCATCTCTACGCTTAAAATTATTTTTATGATTAAAGGTGGCAGCACTGACGAAAGCACAGTTTTGAAATAATCAATAGAAAATAAATTGAAATTGCGGTTTTCAGGTATGAATAGACCTTAAATGGGTCCAGGGGTTAAAAGTGGTTTTCACTTTAAGTTCTTAGTATACTGTAGAAGTCCGTTTGGTCACCACCACCTAAATTTGGTGATTCGTGTTTGCACTATATTCTAAAGTTAGCCTAACTTTTTTCTTCCCACGAATTGACAAATGTTCGCAGTAACAAAATATGTAGTACAATTTTGTGGGAATCTACATAATCTTGTGCAATACATGGTCACTGCATTAATGTTGAACCGAGTGGCCTGACTTTTTACATATGTAAATTCGATTTATGACTCATTTAAAACTTTTGAATTTGAAGTAAGTCTTTAAAGACCTACTTTGAATAAATTTAAATTTCCAGTAAATTTGAAGTAGTCTCTATTTTTATTATTATTTATTTATTTATTGACACGCTCATGTTAGCTCCAGCTATTGTAGTGAATAAATAGATTCTATTCTAATCAGCTGTATGTCACTCCATTAGTAAGGGAGGTAAAGTGATGAATGTGGTGAAAGGGGAAGTTAAATTCCTACATTTTGTGCAATTTTTGATGATATCACTGTGTATTTTTTGGCAAATTTTCATTTTGAGTTTGTGGTGAGTTATGTATCATTTCTGGTTAGAACTTATGTTCATAGAACACTATAATAGCAAAATGTTGCTGTTGTAACAATGAACCGTGTCCCGACTCTCCTTATACAGTGGTGGATCCAGAGGGGAGCCCCCCCCCTGCCTAGCATAGTCTAAAGTAGTGTAATTTACTTAATTAACTCAAGTTTGTGTTAATTAAACTTGCTCCTAACGCAAGTTTATCGGATCAACCTATTTTGCCCCCCCCCCTAAAAAAAATTCGGATCAACCTATTTTCCCCTCTCCCCCTTAAAAAAAATCCTGGATTCGCCCCTGCCCTTATAAAGGCAGATATAGTGCAACTTAGCTGTGAATGACTCGATATAAAGGAAACATGCCAATAAAATAGGAGTACCATCATTACATTTCTTATTCTATGCTTTATATTTTATTTACCGAATCAGAGTATGATGGATAATTCAATAACTCCCAATTGAAATTTTCACCCCAAACATAACAATGCACCCTACTCCACCCCTCTCCATAAAAAGGACGATATTTACGAAATTCTTCGCCTGAGTTTTGTTTTTGCTTTAACGTGAGACCGAATATTGTTGCGAAGCAAAGCAATGCCACCAGAGGAGCCCCCTCCCCCTTGAAATTTTTAATACTGCACCCAAGCTTTAATAATGTTTCTCAGTAACTGTCAGCCGAAGATTATTTGTTATAAAATGAAAGCTCGTATCTAAAAAAAAAACATCACGACCACTAATGTTCACATATACTATGTAGGACTTGGTACCGTATTGTATAGTTTAAATTTTTCTAGCATTGTTCATCAATTCTTCGGGCCAACTATAGTAACTTTTCCATGGAACATATGTCGGTCTAAAAGATCAAATTCCATGCATAGTTAGTTAATAGTGCATAGGATACCTTCATAGCAAGATAGATTGCTTAAGAGGGTCTGTTGCTAAATGTTTTAGCGATGCTAAGGATTAATGTGTGGTAGTTAGGTCTGGTACGCGGCAACTCTGAACAATCATTTTTCGGCATTTTTTTCATTCCATTATTTTGTAATAAGTGCTGTATGTTGCAAATAATCTCTGTTTGTTTATATACAGCGCTATTTATTCCATTTATAGTTGATAGTTAGCAGGTCATTTTTTTTTCATTTCCCGTCTTGTTACAAATAATCTTTGCTCTCAGCATTCAATGATGACGTAATCGAAAGAAAAGGTTTCTAATTGGTCCAGTTGTGTCAATTGTGGGTGGAGGGTGCTGTGCTATCCTAGGTTATTCTTCCTCCCCCTTTTTGTAGAAAATGTCCTTTCTGGTTTATTTTTATTGAAAAATGCTTTTTTTCATTTTTTATAAAATTGAAAAAAACTTAAATTTTACTCCCCTCCCTAGATATTAAAAATTGTATTTTAACCCTCCCCTAAATTCTCTTCAATTTACCAAACTGAATCGATCTAACTATCAGGTGGTACAATTTTTTGTGGTGGCATCCAAAGCCTGGCCTCACAACTCGAAAAATTGCAAACGTAATCCCAAGTGACACAAGTAAAATATAAACATATTTCAGAGTTAAAATATAATTTCATTTATTTAAATATAGTTGTAGGACAAAATTTCGCTACATTTGCTGAATATATGGTTGCGATTTCTGTGGCATCATTTCAAAGGATAAACATTTTTATAGTATTTCTTTGAATTATGGAAAGAGCAATCAGAAATAGTTTTGTAATTTTTAACGTCGCTTAGTTGGATAAAACTACCAAAATTAGTCTGAACTTGCTTGAGGGTAACATTTTGTGAACATCGGTCGCAGAAACTAAAGAGGATTTTTTTTTCGCCCTCCTTCTTTTGCATTGGAACAGTCTCCGTCGGCGATTATCCATAGTCCGCCTTAAGTTTGCTAAGGTTGCTTTAATGTCTCTCGGCATAAAAAGAAACTATTAATAACTGGTATAATTTCAAATAGTGAATTTCTTTGATACTGGGATCCCAAATATCTTGAAATTGGAACTTCTTGGGAGGGCGTGAACAGGGAGGCATTGAATAGATTGGGATGGAAGAGGAGCGTGCATAGCTGTGTTGGCCTTAGGTGGTTTGGTACTGCAATGAGTTAGTAGTAGTAGTAGTAGTAGTGGCAGAGAAGCAGCCACGGTTTCGCTCACTTCAAACACCCGCTTAGGAAGCCTTCGCAAATGGAACGGAACAAATATCACAATGAGTCCACCACTACGCATGCTCTCTAGTCTTTTATAATTTAATATGTTTATAGGCATAAATATACGCATACTGAAGGCCTTAAAAAGACCTAGAAAAGGGGTTGGCCTCCCCCAAAAGGACTTAAAAGTTACTAAAATAGGGTAGATCTATTTTATAAAGGTTTTTCTTTCTCTTTTTAGTACTGGAATATCTGATAAATATGTATCCTTAACTCTTTAGCATTTCAGAGGGAGTGGTGTTCAACCCCTCCCCCCCCCTTAAGCACAGCTTTTATTCCTACTACTACTCACAACTCACCGCAGCACCAAGCCGCCTGAGGCCAGCACAGTACGCACTCTCCTCCATCCTAATATATTCAGAGCTTCCCTCTTTACACCCTCCCAGGAAGTTTTCATTTCCCTTAATTCTTTATTTATGATATCTTCTGACCCTAACCGCGGATGACTTGCTTTCTGATTAGCCCTAGACGGTTGGCCGAAAAAGGGCAATCTGTCATTCTTCATCCGCAGACCATGCCCTAGCCATTTCAGCCTTTCTCTCATTATAGCCCTAGAAAGCGGGATTGAACCAGACTTTTGTACAGTCTACTGTTTGAAATACGGTCAGCCTGCCGGGTACCCAAAACAATCTGTACGCAATTTCTCTGGAAAACATCTAGCAAATCTTCATCCGTTTTTTGGAGCGCCCGAAACCCAAATTGGTGGTAAAAATTGACAGTGTTTATTCAAGGGAAATGAAGTTTTTTATAGTCTGAGTAAGCTTTTTTAAGTTTTTCGAAAATGATAATTAAACTTCATAGATAAGTTTCTACAACTTGATAGTTAAGTTTCTACAACTTCACAGTGGCTATGCAACTTCAACTAAATAGATGACCTAAATTCAAAGGTTTATTTAGCCATTGGTAGTATACGCTTGAAAGTAATTGATTTTAATTACTCCCCGCACTAATTTCTCAAATGTCACAGCTTCCTTGAAAGTACCATTTTTATCTCTTATTTGTTTATTTTAATTACAAACTGTCACTCGGGAATCTCGCCTGGGACATCGTATAATGAGCAGAAATTATTCTCCAAATCAATTTTGAAGTATGTAAATAATAATGACTTATTTTTCTGATTTTTATTTTACTTTTTATTTCTCGCCCACAAATTGATTAACAGCAGCAAGACCTGTCGAATTCTATGTTGGGGGGGGCTTAATTGTTTTGCTCCTCATTAGAAAGTTTGGGTTACATTTTTTAAATTTTCTTTTTGATGCCTTTCGCCCGACAGACTGCTGTTAGCTAGACTAGTAAAAGCTAAAAGTAAATAATAAATGAAAATATTCAAATAGAATTTGAAGTAAATAAGATTTAAAAAAATAACCTTCTTCGAGTGAACTTGAACTTCGAGTGAAATCGAATTTCATAACGATAAAATGATATTAGAAAAGTTTTGCATAAAAAAAAATTAGCTTTTAGTGAAGCATAAATAGCAGTGAAGCAAGCATAAACAGGATTATTGTAGTAATATTTGCTAATAAGTTTTGTGAATGACAGCGGCTGTTGTTTAGTCAAATTGTAGAACGTAGCTGTAGTAGTCGTGGTAGGAGCTGCAACCAATAATTTGTGACCTCTATATTACAATATTAGCGTACGGTTTAGGGAACTTGTATATTATATAAAACACACTCGAGAAGTGAAGTTTGGTTAATGCTAATGAAAACAAAAATATGATGAAAATAGAATACTTTATTAGAACTACAATTTTGTGAGAACTACAACTTGGAAATATGCTCCCAGAATGCAGAAATGTCCTCAAGAATCGTGTTAAAATGAACTTAGCCTTCTGCCACAGACACCAGGTCACAGGCGACAATTCGTTAACCCAGAAATTAATTAAACGTACTGCAGTAACAAATGGTATTTACTTTTAGAAAACCCCGTATTGACACTTAAATTGACGGTTTTCATACATGGCCCAGGGGCGGATCCAGGATTTTTTTTTTAGGGGGTGGGGGAATAGGTTGATCCGAAAAACTTGCATTAGGAGCAAGTTTAATTAACGCAAACTTGGGCTAATTAAGTAAATTACACTACTTTAGATTACGCAAGGGGGGGGGGGTCGCCTCCTGGATCCGCCACTGACATGGCCTGGTGTTAAACTTCCAAAATGTTGCTTCTAGTTAGAATACAAAGTCATGCTGTGTTCGTTGACGAGAAAATTTACTTCTCGAGTGCGTTTTATATAATAGACAAGTACCATTTTCCACCCCAGCCAAAGCTAATTCTCTGGTATAAGACAAGTTGCTTGGCCAGTTTCTTGTCTCATGCCCGCATCATTCGCGATCGAAATTCTCGAGTGTGTTTTATATTTTAGACAAGTACCGGGTTTTGTATCCAGAAAAAATTAAAAATACTTTAACGGTAGCTTTAGTAAGAATCGAGAACTTTGTATAAGAAATCCTTGATTTTTTTTTTTTTTTTTTGAACTACTATTTCACAAGATTAGTGACAGATTCGTAATCATCGAGCTCAGAACTCCTTAAATGTCACTTTTATGTAAAAATCGAAAAAAAACTTGTAAAATGTTGGCCCTCCACAAGTCATTGAGTAGCAGTTCCCCAATTATACTGATCGAAAATCCTTGCATGGCTCAGACATAACTAAGGCAAAACCTGGCAACCGTTTTTGAAATATTTTATGTCTTCTTTTTTTTATTTTGGACTGTATTTCAACATTGACCCCAATCTTGACGTCATCGATCTCAGAGATCTTTATGAAAATTGGTGTAAATCAAACCCCATCTATGACGACCCTTGATATGATTTGAAAACTTGTATTACTCATCTTAGGACTCTCGTACTTGTTAAATGATCAGGGATCAATACATGTGTCGGGTGGGGACAGGCCGTAGCCCCCCCTCTCTACGTCTCTTAACATGTCTGTATCTTTGAACATAGCGAGAATTGGCCGAAGGGCCCTATATTGTGCCCTCAATTCATGCAGATTTGAAAACTTGCAAAAATCCAATTTTATATGTTCGGGTAATATATTCAGCATTTATTGAATACGTGCTTAACATATATTTTTGACTTGTGCATTGCCTGTGTTGTGTATAGTACAAGGCTCAGACACGGCTACGCGGCAGACTTGTATATATTGATTCTTATTGTTGCTTGTCTTCTAACCGCAGACAATTTGAGCCACTTCGTGATGTCATGGCGTCACCATAGGTACGATACAACCCCCCGGGAAGAAATACGAATTCTCCCTTAAACTTTTGACCTATTTAGACTGTTTTTGAGGCCAAAAGTATCAATATGCCAGCTACAAGAAAAAACTATGTAACCGGTTTTAAGGCTGGACCTCCGCACGCGGTAGGCTTGTATATTTTGATTCTGGTTGTCGCTTGTCTTCTAACTGCAGATAATGTGAACTTCTTCTTTATGTCATGGCTTCAGATTAGGTTCATGCAACCAACCTGGGAAGAATACTAATAAGGCATATAATTATAATAAAAAGATGTTTTGAATAAATACACAGTTGCTCGTTTGATGGAAGTATATATATATTCGTCATTTGCCTTTGTCTAGCCATGAGGTGTCAAATAAGCAATAACAACTTAGTTAAGAAAGTTCGGCGTGAATTCGCTTCCTCGTTTGTTTAATGCAATACAGAATCATCCATTTTACAGGATTTTTTTCCCCTCTGGAACTCGTTGTGATTCCCACTGCTGTTTCTCTGCTGTCCGCAGATTTAATTCACGATTCGATGTATTTGTTATGATACTGGTTGTCCAAAGTCTTCTAGCCGCAGATCTCGCTTGTGCTTCATCTTCCTGCATCATTCTGTCAGACTTTTTCTATGGCTTTTACTTTAGCTGTTCGGATTCATTCAAAATCATGCGTTCCAATGACTATCCCCTCTGAAATATCTTAAATTGACATAATCATCGTTTTATTTTTTCAACTAACAGGGAGGCAAACCAGCAGTTTCAGTGGAATTAGAAAATTTTGTCGTGAATTCAATTTCTCCTTCCAGCTTAATAAATTCCTTATTCAGTCGTAACTTTCTGAAATATCTAATCTCCGCAATGGCATAATTATCGCGTTATTATGTAGTTTTAACTCACATTTTCGTTTGCTGTCCAATGTGATATGTTGCTGTTTCTTGTTCTTGTCTTTTTCTTTAGCTGTTCAGTCATTTGTCATTTTGAGTAATTTTGCACATGTCATAGATACTAGATTCTAACTCCTCCTTCTATCCTTTACAGACGCTAATATAACACGTTCTTTATTCAAAAAAGAAAAAAAAAGATGCCGTTTAGGCAGAATGCTGTGTAACTGCCACTTTTCAAGGCAATATATTTTCCTTGCTGTTCAAGCCAAGGGACAGAATGTTTCCTATATAGGGGTTTCGGACAAGGTGCTTAAATGATGTACTTTTTGTTTTGATATGGCTCTTTTTTTTAGGAGTTATGGGTTTTTATATTTCTTAACATTAGACGTGATCGTCTCTTATTGGGTTGCTAGCTACCGCTGCAACCAGGATTGTAATTTCTGCAAAACAATTTGTCATCTTGTGTAATTTTGCATGCGTCATAGACACTAAAAACAAAACGACCGCTCCTGTGGCGGAAACTATGTAATTTATGCTCTTGAAATATATATGATATCACTCAAATGATTTTTTTATTAATTTAAGGCTCTAAACGATTTTTCTTAAACTCATGACTTGTCCCGATAGTTTTTTCACACCAGAAAATGTTTGGGTGCCAATTTAAAAAAAAAAAAAAAAAAAAAAAAAAAAAAAAAAAAAAAAAAAGTGTGAAGCCATTTTCGAGAAAAAATAAATATATCAGGGTTGCAGCTGTAACGGCAACCTAATAAGACACAAACATGTTCCATACTAAGAAAAATAATAGCCCAAAACTCTTAGAAATGATATCAGATCGAAACGCAATGTACACCATTGGAACTGCCGTTGGTGAAATCCCAGTAAAGTAAACCCTTGGCTTGAACAACAACGGAAGTAGCTGCAGTCGCGAAATTCTGCATTGAAAGCACCCCTTTTTCCGTTTTTTTTTTCTCCACAGCTAGTGGGGCACTGGAATATCTTAGAGAGCTGTTTAATGGCTCACTTTAAAGGAAATTGCTATATATAGTCATTTTTGTGATTCACAAAAATAACTTTTAGAATAAAATCGCATATAAGGTGATGAATGACCCCGTAGCCGTAGGTTATAACCTATGGTAATGCATAATTTAGATATTTGGGGGGTATATGCAATGGGTATAAGCAAAAACTATTCATGAAGGATAGCGAGAAAGGAAGTATTTGGTATATATCACGTCTTTAACAATTATACAAGATGATAAATGAATCAAACCAGCTGATAAAGAAAATGGTATGCGAAAAATTGTCTAAGGCAATGATGAATGAAAATGAAGCATAAATATTTATTCGGTTGAAAAAGATGTGGCAACGATTATCACAACAAATTACAAATGAAAATGGCTTGAACAAAAAATAATTATCACGTCTTTGCTTGGGATCAACAAAATTTTCATGGTCACCCCCCCCCCCTGTAATAAAGGGAATATGAGTCAGTGCAATGCTGCGTTTGGTGTTACAGTTGTACCAGATTCAGTACATTTTTGCCGCACTTGTTCGAAGTAAATAACATGTGCTACAACGCTCAGTGATTTTGTTGATGGCCGATATTAGGATTTTCACCCTTCGTTGTTTTAAAAAAACTGATGCCTCGCAACTTCTCTCCAGGGTTGCCACTGGGTGAGAAAAAAACTAGATTTTAGTGATTTTTTTAGTTCATTTAGTGATTTTCTTCAATAATCTAGTGATTTTATGTACTGATATAGTGATTCTTTTTGTTTAGGCAATATAAAAGATCACTAGAGATAGTGATAAATCACTAGGGATGCAACGCTGCTTCTCTCTCTTCTATTTTGATCTAAAGGGACTCCGTGGGTTTTGTGCCAACGTTCCTTTTCAGCTATTCGTTTCAGACTCTTGGCTTCAAACTTAGCACTCTTAAAACGAGGCTCATTCAGTTTCATTGTTAAGGTACGCAAGGGTGCATCCAGGATTTTGTTGGGGGGGTACAATAAAAATAAAAATCCATCAAAATTTTGTTTATATGCATTTTTGTTATGTTTTTATGAGTCGCAATTTTTTTTGGGGGGGAGGGGGTGGGGGGGGTCAAACCCCACGCTTGTTGCTAGATACAGTCTTAAAAGAGAACTGTATCCTATGGATACAGTTCTCACAGTTCTGTTACAACCTAGTGATGTTAATGAAAGGATATACAAAAACTACAGAAATGCATTAAATAGACTTTTGCGAAAAGCAAAGGAAGCTCATTATAAGAAAAAGTTTGGTGATGCAGCTGGAAACCCCAATAAAACATGGCGGATAATTAAACAGCTCATAAATCCTCCCCACACAGTCGCCCCGGATCAGATTATTGGTCGAGTAGGTGCAGAATTAAGTGACCCGTCTGATATAGCCCAAGAATTTGTTGACCACTTCGCTACAGTTGGACATAATGTGGCTGAGGGAGTATGAATAGTGGATGGCGACCGCCCTTTCCAACATTACCTTGGAAATAGCGAAACAGAATTTTCAGTTTACCTGAAACCGGTGACCGAGAGTGAAGTAAAAGAAATAATCTTCGACATGAAAAATAGTGCAGCTGGTAGTGACATTTTGTCTCTACGGATAATTAAATATCTGTGGCCAGCTATATCGCATGTATTAGTTAACCTAATAAATCTTTGTTTTAAACAGGGAGTATTTCCATCTTGTTTCAAGTTGGCACGAATTACACCGGTTCATAAGGGGGTGATCACAGTGAGGTAAGTAACTATCGCCCGATTTCCGTTTTACCGGTCATGTCAAGACTTGTGGAAAAGTGCTTTTCCCGGAGGTTGTACCATTATTTAGAGTGCCATTCAATACTAACATCCACCCAGTTTGGATTCAGAAATGGACGCACGACCGAACAAGCTGTGGCTTATCTCTGTGGTGTTGTGAATACTGCCCTGGACCTTGGTTTTAAAGTGTCTACCATCTTTTTGGACATTATAAAAGCTTTCGACACTGTAGACCATGGTATATTGCTTGAAAAATGTGAATTTTATGGGATTAGAGGGCCTGCTCTTGATTTCCTACGTAGTTTTTTGTCTAATAGGCAGCAGTATGTGCGAATAAATGGATCTACTTCTTCCGTTGTAGATATGAAATGTGGTGTGCCACAAGGGTCCGTTCTTGGCCCCTTGCTATTTTTGATATTTGTAAATGATCTTGTACTGTCCCTGAAGGATGCGAAAACTAAAATGAGCGACATGTTTCACAGTGACAGTGACGTTACAGTACCTCTATTTGCCGATGATACTTCATTGATTTGCATTGCAAAAACAGAACGCCTTTTAGTTGAATTAATGACACAGTGTTTAGATCAAGTGTCTAGCTGGCTAAGAGTTAATAAAATAAAAGTAAACCCATCTAAGAGCAGTTTTGTAATATTTTCGCGTACATCTAATTACTACCCATGGATCCAAGAAGTGAGTTACCTGGAAGGTAAAGTTAAGCGTGATCAGTGTGTTAGATATTTGGGTATTATGCTAGATGAAACACTATCTTTTAGGAAACATGTTGAAAAGGTGTCAGGAATCCTGTGCCGTAATCTGGGAATACTGCGTAAATTGAAACATGTATTACCCCCTTTTGTTCTTCGCACTTTGTATTTTTCTATTATACATCCACATATATTGTATTGCTCATCTATTTGGCTGAGTACGTTTCCATCAATTACTAATCGAGTTCGAGTGATCCAAAATAACGGAATCCGTGTGTTGACTGGTAAATCAAATCTTGTATCCGTTAGAGCTACCTATATTGATGTAAAAGTATTACCTGCTGCAGGCCTTAGAGATTTTTATAGCCTTCAATTTATGTTCAAATATAATAATGAATTATTACCGTCTTGCTTTTCAGGAATGCTAAAAGCTAGATCTTCGATTCATGATCATGAAACTCGCCAAAGGGAAAATTTACATGCCCCGCTCGTGGTGTCTGCCAGGTCGACATTCTCGCCTATTTATAGGGGATTAAAGTTGTGGAATGGGGTTAATAAAGAGTTAAGAGAAATAGGGGATCTGAAGGAATTTAAAAATAAAATAAAAGGAATGTTATATGAGAATTATGATTTTTAAAGTTTTTTATTGTTTTGTGTTGTGTTTTGGTTTGTTTTTTTTTTTTTTTTTTTTTTATGTACCTGGAGGACAAGTATAGTGATTTTGTGATTGGTGGTAGGAACCGCGTGCGAAGGGGAATGATTTTTCTTTTATTTTATTTTTTTAGGCCTAGGTTGTATATTTCTGTTGTGAATATGAAATTTTGATATATGCCTACCCTTAGGACAACCTGACCCCAGGTTCTTGGGTCGGTAGTGAGTAAAATGTATTGTCCTTGTGTGTGTTAATAAATTACTATTACTATATATATGAGTTTAGGAGGATGGGTTTGCAAAATTTTGACACTTAGATTAATAATTGAGAAGTGTCTGAATCATCAGACCCTATTAGTCTCAGTTTTACATAGTATGAACGAACGTTTCATTCAACTGATGGAAAAACTTTTGTGAAGAACCTATCCTGATACAACATACGAGATAAGCACATAATAGTGACAATTGTGCTGTATGAGAATTATATTTTAGCTTGTTCGGTTTAGAGCAGTGGTTCCCAGCCGATCTTGGGTCATGCCCCACCTAGGCATTTCTAAAATCTTACTGCCCCCCCCCCCTCGTGATATTTAAATTTTGTTATTCAAAATTTTTTGTGTACTCACCTGAAGGAGACTTAAAAATAATCTTTTTTTTTCTTTTTTTTAAGTTGTCTTCTAGGCATATTTTATACTAATGAAAAATATTGTATTTAAAAATAAAAATATGTATTTAAAAATAAAAATATTGTATTTAAAGATAAAAATATTGTATTTAAAAATACTAAAATAAAAATATTTTATACGAATAAAAGACCTTTTGTATTATGTACAACGTCATTGCAATATTATTATGTATATGTTTTGCTCTCTAATTGCATCTAAATGGGACGTCATTCATATGAAAAAGGTTCTTTAAAGTATAGTTAGGCAAAGAGTGCTCGTCCTGACTGTGACCCCCACAATGTTGTCAAGGCTCCACCATTGGAGTCTGTGCCCCACGTTTGGAATCACTGGTTTAAAGTGAGGAGGGAAGCAGGACTGTGTACTCTCTGTGTTGTTAGAAATCATTCTTACATATGCAAACAAAAGTCCGAATAATTTAGTTTAATGTCTAAATCAATTCACAACAGGGAACAATAGAGAAAACGAAAAAAAAAGGAAAATGAAAAGGAAAGATTGAAAAGTAAAAAAGGTTAAACCGATACCGAAAATAATTAGTAAGACATGCCATAAAACGAAAATAAAGCAAATGCTATACACAAAAAATCAATAACAAAGAAACAAAGTCAGATTTGGTAAAACTAGTTATTTCTTTTTGTTTAAAAATCCATTACGATGATTTAAAAATAAATAAGTAAATAAAATGAAGGTATGAATCATCGTAACGCTACTAAATAAAAACAAATAATGTAGCCTATTAGATGTGATTTTCTTTCATTTTGTTTTCTTTTTTTTGTATAACTTTTGCATGTTCTTCAATTTTATGTATGTTAGTTAACATAGTTTACGGTTGATTCATTAGATCTATCTTAGAGAGTTCGTTAATAGGGTTCATCCAAAGTAATTTTCTTCTTTAACGTTTGTATAACGTTTGTAGACCGGAAGTTATTATTTTGTTCTTTATAAATATGCTAGTTTTAATTTTAATGCTTTAGTATTTCTTCTGATGATGATTGCCGTACATGTGATCGAAATATCCTGGTTTTTGTATCTGTCTTCACTGTCTAATAAATGGACTTGTCCTTATTTGTTCGTCATAGAAAGGCACTGTGGCCTAGGAAAAAAAAATACCTAATTCAATGTATTACGTCGAAAATACGAACATAACCTAAAATTTAGAAAAGATCAGGAATTTTAATTTTTAGTGAAAAGACATGAATATGCAGTAATGCAGCTCCAGTAAAAAAAGAAGACAAAAATATGAATCATGATACAACGCAATGAATCATGGTAACAACTGTATAAAAACAACAACTATAGCTTTCCACTTTGTTCTTTTTTGTATAGCCTTTGTGTCTATTTCTCATCTTTTCCAGTGCATGTTAACCATGTAAAGTGTATAACTTTGTTTTTCTTCTTCTTTCCCTGTTTGTAAAGCCTTTTGGATGTCAATCTGAAATTTTGGACTTTTATTAGTATAGATATATAGATGAGTTTCTAATCACAAAAATTTGAGTATTCACAAAAGAATCACAAAAGAATGAGTATTCTAATCACAAAAATTTTTCCTTCTGTATAAGCATTTATTTTTATACGCGCCAGCTCAAGCTACTGTAGTTGAGTTTCTACTTTGAAGAATTTCATGAAGCTGCAAATGAACTCCATTGAATATTTTCGCCTGAAATCAGAAAGCAACGAGCACATGGATACTTTATGTCCATAAAAACATTTTTTATTGAATATTTTAACAATTATTGTATATGAATTCGATTTGATTGTAAATCGAAAGTCAGTGTTGTCAAAATAATTATGTATCTTCCCTTTCTGCCTCGGTATTCTTTTTTCTTTTAGATTTGTTACATAATATTTCCTTTTTTCTTTTGCAGAGCTCTGGTAACGAGGATGTTATGTTCTGCAAAATATGTCTGACTCAGTATGTTGTGGCAACAGTGTCGTTCAAGGACATACCATGGTCTGTTGCGCTAACCCCTCGTCATTGTTTGAAGACTGGCACAATTCTGGTTGTTATATCCGGTGTTGCCGTTGGTGCATGGGCAATTACCCAAAATTTCCCGGACGCCCGAATAAGAATGTTGGTAGCTGGTGTAGCTCTTATCTTGGAATACGTACTTGCAAGGTGAATATTAAAAGTACATTGAAAATGAAGTCTTATTGTTTGTATTGGTTAAGGGGCAACTTGTACAATCACATTTATCTGGAAAAGAAATACGGAAAATCGAAAATTGAGTGCTTAATGAAAAAGAACTCCAAAATAAGTTTAACAGGTTTTGGTAGCAGTTTGTCCAACTTAAAAAAAAAGAATCAGCGGCGAAAAATCAGCGAAAAATGAGCTAAAGATATATTGTAAGAAGGATTAGCTTTCCTTTGGCAGAAGTCCAAAAAGCTTAAATTTGCCAACATGGGAAATTTAGCTGGTAAATCAATGTTTAACAAATGGATCTACGTCCCAAATGGGGGCCAGGATGTTAATTTTAGTTTACACCCCATCCCTACTTGTAAGGCTCGAGAGTTTCTGTGAAGACTTCAAAAATGGGGAATAAACATAAGAAATAGTGAAACAAAAACCTTTTAATCAGGGAAATATTATAGGAAATGGCCCCCAAAGCCACTCGTTTTCTTATTTTCTTGCCTTTTTAGGGAGTTTTATCTCGCATTTCCCCGAAACTGGAAATTTTTTCGCATTCACAAATTAAATTTTAGTTCATTTATTGGTCAAGATATCGCAGCAGTTGCCGAACTGCTCTTACATTTCTGGATTTTCTTTTGTAAAAGAGAAAGAAAAATCTACTTTGCTTTATTCTGTTTTATTATTCCCAGTTTATTTCGGTAACTGTAATTTCAGAGCACCCTAGGTCCTCTCAAATTACAAAAAAATATACTGCTGATGCTGGTGCTGATGCTGCTAACAAATCACTGCAATACCAAGCCACCTGAGGCCAGCAAAGCTTTGCACGCTCATTTTACGCTCCAGTCTATTTAAAGTTTCACTCTCCATTCCCCATTCTCCTTTCCCCCTTCTCCATTCCTCCTTCTCCGTTCCCCCTTCTCCAATGGGATATCAAATTCCTTCAAGTCCTTTTTTAAAACGTCCTCCCATTCCGTTGGCTGACGACCTGCTTTTTGTTTGGTTTTAGATAGATGGCCAAAAAGTTAATCTTTTTTAATCTTTCGTCCTTCATTCTTTAGACCTGGCCTAGCTGCTAGTCATTTTTTCATAATATATCTAGAAACTGGAATTGAACCATATTGTTCGCACAGCCTATTGCTTGGTATGTTTGGCCCTGGGATTCTTCATACTCCAAATGAATGGCCAATAAGCATAGTCTTCGGCAATCTCTCACCTTTTATTTGTTAAATCATGCCTAGCGATCTTAACTTTTCAGTAATAGAAATTGCTTCAGCCAGAAAATAAAATTGGTTTAAAAAGAAAATTCTTTTAATAATTGGATGGAGACGCCTTATGTAACATTCAGGAAAAAGTCAGAGATCCAAGGACCGTTATCTTTCAAGGGGTGGCTCACATTCGCCGCAGTTGATTTGAGGTTAGATGCCAGGGGAATCGGGGGTGCTGATAACGAATATTGGGATGCACAAGTTCGCACGCGTGTAGAACATGGTCATTTAGCCTATAAAGTCAAATTTGGCCTATAACGACGTCATATGGCTCTTTTTTTTTTTTTTTTTTTTTTTTTTTTTTTTTTACTCGGTAAAATAAACTGGAAACTTCATAGAATGGAAAAGAATACGGCATTGGACTTTACTGTCCCTACCGGCGGTGCTGATCTCCGTTTCTTGACACTTCAGCCAGGAAGTGCAATGGGGGGCTGGGGGCCAACCATCCTGTGCTTTCGTATACCCTTCCTGTTTACCCTCCCCAGATTTCTCCAGGTACCCATTTAAAGCTGGGTGGACTCTGGCTGAGCTTACAGAGTCACGGCACTGACCCCCGTCCCAAACCAAATAATTACATACGCTAGGATTCGAACCCTCGTCCTTTCGGACAAAGGATCCTAAATCCAGCGCACCATTGTGCGCAGCAGCGCACAAAACTTCATAAATTTGACATATCTGAATCCTAAGAACGAGTACTTTCACCTGGTATTTTTAGTTTTTCCCACAATCTTTATTTATTTTTTTTTGCTAATTCCTATTTAATTTTGAAAACAAGGTTTTTAATGTACTTTTTCTTGTTTTTTTTTCGGTTTTTCTGAAGTTTTTGCCTGCATAAGTATATTTTTTATGCTTTATTCGAATTCTGCCTGGCATTACGAGTCAAACCATGTGCCTCTTTTCCAAAAAATCTTAATTCTTGAGCAACCATTTATTTTTTTCTAAATAGCGTCATAGCTTTCAGAAATTAGCCTACAATGACCAAGTTTTATATATTTTTTTTTTTGCTGTTAAAAAAAAACGAATGAAACAGCACATCATTCGAACCGTCAGAATGTCCTTTACGCGTTCTTAACAAAAACAATGTTGAGACTTGAATCTCCAAGAATATATAAGCGTCTGAATAAGAAAATCCCCCGCCCCCAAAATAAAGAAAATTTTCTGAATAGTGGCGTTTTACTCGAAATATTATAATTTTTATAACACCAAACGATAGATCGCTCTTTTCTGAATCAATGTATGTATTTACATTCTATACAACTAATATTTTTAACCATGAAAATAAAAACAGATGCCTCTTTCTGCGATCGCATGCGTGAATTTGGTTTCCACAGCAATAAAAAAAAAGCGGAGCATCTTACATATCGGGTTCTAGTTGCATGAAGTACTTAGCCATAAAAGGCTGAATTCTCCTTTATAGGCTAAAATCGTCAAGTTCTACATTAGTGCGAGCATGTGCACCCTGATATTCGTTTTAAGCACCTTAGATTACCCTGGAATCCTTACTCAAACCAACTGCGGATGATGTGAGCATCCCCTCCCTGTTTTTCAATGATAGCGAACCTTGGCGGCGAAGCCGTGTGAACGTGTGGTACAGAGGTGACTAGGGCTGATTTAAGATACTATTTTCTTCAATTCCCAGCATAGCAGGGGCCAATGATCCAATCGGTTAGATCGGGTCAACGGGCACTGATGTAGTAGACGGTAATTGTCATGATCAGCTGAAAGTAAGGTTTAGATGACTGCATTAGCAGATTAATATCAAAACAAATAAAAATCAAATATTTAAAACTGAACATGAAACGGTGGCTCAAATCTCTTTTTCTTCTTCATCTTCGTCTTCGGACTCGTTCTGATTCACATCGGAAAGTAGGTATTTTTTGAGGTCAGCTCCAAACTTGCATGCGCTGTCACAGAAACCTATTTTGGAAACTTGCAGCACGAGCCGCACCTCGTCTTGTCACAATTGTAAAAAGAAAGCGATGCTAGCCGATGCAGCATCGCAGAAACTAGGTCTGGCTTCAGTTTATGATCTTCGCTTCTCCAGCCATAACGGTAGCCTGAGGTAAATCACACGGGGCTTGTGGCTTTGGATCCAAATCAGTGACTGGAACATGCAACTTTTTCAAATGAAGCAGAAACGAGATATCAGTTGGTTGTAAACGTCGCAAATCCTCCGATCTTGGGTACAAATGTGCTCGAAGGTCATTCAGACTATTGAAGTTAGTCGCACTTCTGCCATACACTGTAACCGCAAGCTGCTTAAAGACGTTGACAAAACCATCACTTTGCACAGATGATGGCTTCTCTGCAAGGGCTCGAACTTCATCACCTAAAGACCCTAATAAATTTTCCGAAGACTTCGCAGCTCGAAAAAAAGTGGACCTTTCCAATTCCATACAGAAAGCTTGTGGTGTCACATCCACTCAAGCTGTGGACAAGCGGCAAGCCGTTGCAAAATGTTACTCCTAGTTTTTGTGCTGCCGTATGAACAGGTATGCAGTAGGACGGAAACTTAGCCCAGAGTTGCTTGAGACCGAGACTAACAAGATACTGGAAGTAGTATGCAGTTAGTAAGACGATATCAGCATCGTTGGCTTGTGTTATCACAAGCGTATTCTTTTGTCTTGTGGCAACTGCTTTGTGGTATAACACCCGAGTGTCTTCTTCCTCGTGGCCAGACGAGAAATCGTCATCAACGGAGCTTCCAGCTCTATATTGACTCTCGAAACCTCTAGCAAGATGAACCATCAGACGGGTCGAAATTTTGTACTCCCAGACCTCGAAAAGAACTTTCAAGAGTCGTCCCTTTGAGCTCATGGCTTCGAAGCTAATGTCTCGGAAGTTCAACAGACTATTTGTTACGATTTCTGGAGCTGTATCCCCTGTCATAAAGTTGTGCAGGTCTGTTCTCGTCGTCTTCAATGGGTTTCTGAACAACTCTACCAAGTCCATAACCCGATTTCTGCCTTCTATTGTCAGATTCATAAACGCAGTGGTAACGCATGATGCTTCATTGCCTCGTCATCCATATTTGGGTTTGCTTTCAGCGTTCTGGTGGCTGCTGCGAGAAAGGGGAGAGTAGCCAGCTATCGATCCCTGGCATTTTCATTCGTTGTCGCACCAACGATACCAGAAACTCCTCAATGACCTTTGATGCCCAGATTCAAGGTCGACTCTAAAACCAGATCGCATGTAATGCTGCAAAATGGCTTGGTTGTTTTCCTAACAACAAAATTGCCACTTACAAACTCTCTGTGAACTTCTGGCGCTTTTTCCGGCAGTCGTAGCATTTCTTCTAGGTATTTAAGCGCAGCTGCGGCGTATTTATGGTTCCAGATGCGAAGAGAATCGGAATCATCCCTTCTGTGGCGTTTAAGTACGATCCCCAGTCCGCAGCTCTTTCAGCATGAAGATAGTCGTTTCCGGTACGGATAAGATCTAAATAGTCGATCCAGAGGCTATGATTCCTTATGGTGGATCTGGACTCGTAGTAATTCGAGAAAAGCGGATCAATGCTGTCCAATGCATCCCCTTTCTGTTTACATGCTTCAGAACTAGTTGTACCAAGATGGTATACCTCACGCAGGACAACTGACACCCCTAAAATCGTTCTTGCCCGAATCCTTACCTTTAGCTAGATCAGATAAATATCACAAATCCTGTCCTTATATGTCGTAGTTTTCAGTACTTTATGCAACTGTCAGTGATCCTAAGGCTCGCTATCGTTCAAAAAAGAGAGGAGGTGGCTCACATCATCCGCAGTTGGTTTGAGTACGGATGCCGGGGTAATCTAAGGTGCTTAAAACGAATATCGAGGTGCACATGCTCGCACTAATGTTGAACTTGACGATTTTAGTCTATAAAGGAGAAATTCAGCCTTTTATGGCTAAGTACTTCATGCAACTAGAACCCGATATGATGCTCCGCTTTTTTTTATTGCTGCGGAAACCAAATTCACGCATGCGATTGCAGAACGAGGCATCTGTTTTTTTGTATTTTTTCCTGGTTAAAAATATTAGTTGTATAGAATGTAAATACATAAGTTGATTCAGAAAAGAGCGATCTATCGTTTGGTGAGATAAAAATTATAGGTTCTGTTGAAAATATTTTGAGTAAAACGCCACTATTCAGAAAATCTTCTTTTGGGGGGGGGATTTTCTTGTTCAAACGCTTATATATTCTTGCAGATTCAAGTCTCGACTTTTTTCTTATTAACAACGAATAAAAGACAACGAGTAATTTGAAGGTTCGAATGATGTGCAGTTTGATTCGTTTCATTTTTTTAACATCTAAAAAAGAATAAAAAATAAACTTGGTCATTGTAGGCTAATTTCTGAAAGCTATGACGTTATATAGAAAAAATAAATAGCTGCTCAAGAATTCAGATCTGAATAAGAAAAAGTATATTAAAAACCTTGTTTCAAATTAAATAGGGATTAACTAAAAAAATAAAGGCTGTGGGGAAAAACTAAAAATACCAGGTGAAAATACTTGTTCTTAGAATTCAGAATATGTCAAGTTTATAAAGTTTTCCATTTATTTTACCGTGTAAAAGAAATCAAGACCGGTATGACGTCGTTATAGGCCAAATTTGACTTTATAGGCTAAAATGACCATTTTCTACACGCGTGCGAACTTGTGCACCCCGATATTCATTATCAGCGCCCTCAATTACCCTAGAATCGATCCTCAAAATAACTGCGGCTGATGTGAGCCATCCCCTTCTTTTTTTGAACGATAGTTCAAATGGTTCGCCGGATAGGTACATTTATTTCATCTCAAATCCGGGGTAAGGAGCTTTAGCTCATGTGCAAACATTCGTGAGGAATAATAAGAATAGAGGAATAATTCGTACATTTATAATATGAGATAAATTACCTTATTATAGCAGATTTATTTATATTAGCCCACAAAAAAAACATTTCTATTGTTATTTCATTAAATGTACTTATATCTTTGCTTTCTATAACAATAATACTAATTTTATTCCTCTAAAAGCCCTAGGGCCATGGTAATATACAAAATGAAAAATTCACTTTTAATTGACATGATCGAAACTGACATAAGCACTGCATATACAAAACATTATACCGATTACAATAATCTGTTTTTATGCTCCATTGCTAGCCTGAGAAATCGTCTAAATCTTTCCGCACTGTAGCGCCAATTCTCGAAAATGTAGGGGGAGGGTGCAAGGATTTTTTGGCTTTTTTTAATGAAGATTAAAAAATAGAACAACATTGAACAAATATACCTAAAACAGGTGGCAGTGGTGATTTTGCTGCTTTGAAAAATCGTCAAATAATCTACCCAAATCCAGTTTCTTTACCTCCTCGTTTTCAACGGCCATGATCACGAGATAACTGAGTCTGTCACTTCCCATCGCCAATCATAGATAATCCTTCACACTCCCTAATGCCAAGAAGAATCGTTCGTTGCTGGCGTTCATTAGCTGGCAAGTTGAGTTTGAACTGGCCAACTATCTTGTCTCAAACATACAATCTCCATCCACTTCCGTTCCCCACTCACTGAATTCTTCACACTTCCCCGTCTCATCAGTATGCTCTACACATGTGGCAAAAGGGACCACCCTCCCCCTCTCTCCTCCCTAAATATTTTCTTCTTGTCCCAAGTGATAAATTATTCGCCCTCAATTCGATAATATACTTTAGCTTCCCTCTCTCAAATTCACCTTTAAATACCATTTCCCCCTAATGTCTTCTTTTCAACGATGTAGAGTCGCAAAATACCAGAGACGCTCATTGCATACAGCCAAACCTGTACCTCTTGATCACAAAAAATATTTTCTGCCATCTTTGCCACCTCATTATCTATACCCAATCCACTATTCCATATATACTCCACTCTCCTAAAGTCTTCCTTACTCAGTTCGGCCATGAAGTTGAGGAGTCATCTCTAAGAGCTTAAATCTACTTAAATCTGCTTTCTAAGTAAGCAGATTTAAGTAGCCACGCTCGTAGCATCTTTAGAATACGCTCCCAGAACCTAGTAATATTCACTAACTTACAACCTCTTAGCGGAATAATTCCTAAATACCCTCTAATTACTAAACTATTAATGTATCTGTTTACACCTAACCATCTCTGATTTAAATTTATCGCTTTTCTGAATACCTCAAACGTCCAATGTAGCATCACAGATACTACCTGATTTATAAAAATCAATGTTTTTATTATCGACTTTTCTAAATTATCGACCAAGTCCAAATATATTTCAGCTAAATATATCCCTTTTCGTAATTCTGTTAAATATTCGAAAAGAATGCAGACTATTAAGCCTTTCCCAAAAAAAAGAAAAAAAAACGGAAAACAAAGTTGAAAAAGACAACATTGAAAAATTCGGCATGTGTGAAATTAGACCCACAAATTTTTGTAGTGGAAAGGGGTGGAGTTTTGCTGGTTTTTTTTTTGTTTTTTTTTTGTTTTTTTCTCTGGTTCTCCTTAAATTTACGTGAAGTTGTTGAAAGAAAATGTAAAAGTCCAAAGAAATTATATGAATGCGATTTTAAAAGGAAGCAATTGTACTATTTTTCAACATATTTTTTTATTATCATTAAAATTTAGAATAGACTTATCTTTATCAAATTTAAATAATATTTATTTTTTTTCATTTTTTTCTTATATTTTGACTCTTTTCTTTGCTTTTCAACGTCCTTACAAGTTTTAATCAGTTGCTGTGATTTTATTTATGAATTGTATTTGGATTTTTGGAAAAAATAGTCCATTTTTTAAGATTCAGTGTTAAAGCTGTTTATTATAAAGTTTTCTGTTGTCAATTATAGTTGTAATTACAATGCAAAAATATTTTACAGGTATATTGCAATAAGTACCATCGATTTGTTTCAACGATCGAAGATGTCAGCTATTCAGATTGTTGGCAACCCTGTCAAAAAGGAAAAGGACAGTACAGACTTTCAAAGTCTTGCGTCACATTGTGACGTTCTTATCGATTCCTAAAGTTTTTTTGCTCTTTCTTTGAAGTTTCACTCTTTCTAACTTCTTCTTCTTCTTAGTATTCTTGTGTAAGGACAGTTTTTGAGATTTAGAATAGCAGTGGTATTTGTAGAATAGGGACTTGATTCATTTTTAAACGTATTACACACTGAGAGGGGAGAATACCTTCTAAGTTTGTTTGGAAAAAGTCTTCACCCCATGGTGAAACTTTAAGAAAACATTGTAAACCGAATACTTGACTCTAGAAACGTATTTAAAGCTTTGAGCCTTCCGCTCTCCGCCACCCCCCCCTTCTAAAAATTCAGTCCTAACACTATGGACCATCTTCATCAATAGGGTACATGTTTTGAGTAGTTTCCGTTATTGATTGACTATAGATGGCGCTAGAAGTTAGTACCTCATCATGGGAAATGTACAGTGCCATAGTGCCATCTAGCCGTAGTTACTAGAAAACACGTATATATATTTGTAAGTAATGATCATATGACCGAAGTGTCAAGCAGTGTCGACGAAAAAGTATACGTCTGACGTTTTTGTAAATCGGGGCTGGATTTGTTTTTGTGTCACCCCCTAGGCCAGTTTTTTTTGCCATCCCTACTTTATAATTTTCCTTTTTAAAGTTGTCAGCTAATTGAAACCAACATTGAAGCTAACCTCTGGCCTAGCCCACTTCCTGCCTGCCAGTAGGAAATCTAGGATTGAAATTCTATATAAAAAAAAAGGATTTGTTTAATCCCTATTATATCTCCACCAGTACGTGTTTGATGCTAAATAGTCACCACTCTGATAGACTGATCAGGCTCTATAACCTGATCACTGAGGTTCTGGCCAGCCCTGAAGACTTTGAGTATCGTGTTTTGTGAAATAGCTAGTGTCTCTAACACAACGAATGTTTTCTTTCCAAATTCTGTTTGGTGTATCCTCCCCCTCCCCCCTGTCTCTATAGTACCGTGTGCACTTGTCATGCGCTGTGTCATTACGCAATAGTCGTGAGCTACGGTTCAACCAATTTCGAATTAATTATCGCCTTTCAAGTAATATTAATTATAAAATGTATGTTCTAGAATTTCAAAATTTACTTTCTTTCTAAGATTGATAGGTTTGAACAAAAAAAATTATAATCTTGCCAAAACTAATTTAAACAATACCTGACAGGGCTTATTCACGCTTATTAGCTCGTTTCGTCATATAAGGATAGTTTGATTAAAAAGTAATTTGACTGGAAAATATCGACACTACTTTCTTTTGCAGATCTATTATAAAGTTTAATGCTGTTATTTATACAAAACTTAATAATTACAAAATATATTTTCCATAATTTCAAAATTGCTTTCCTTTTTGGATTAAAAAAAGAAAAAAAACAAAGGTACCAAACTTTTGTTTACCAAATTAGCGTAATTTAAACAATATGCGATAGGAATGAACTATGGTGTTTGTATTCAGTTTAACCTCTTTTTTCTCGTCTTAGGATGGTCTTAATTAAAAAGTAATTTAACAGAAAAATGTCGACACCCGTCAAGAAAGTTTCTTTCCAAAACTACTTTTTTTATAGTCATAACTATATAATGTTATCGTAATTTACTTAAAAATGGTAATAATTATAAAATGTAGATTTTGTATGTTCAAATATTGATTTCCTTTTAAGGAGAAAACATTAAAGCTTTACCAAAAAAGTGATTATTGGTTAAGAAATTTTACTACGATTTGTCTGTTTCTTGAATATGTCCGATTCCTACACTTGAGTCAAGTTTAAGTTGGGAATCTTTCCGAGTTTAGGATCATTAGACTTTAAGTGAAATGCTTTCAGGATTTTCCCTTCATATTTATTAAAGTTTATATTTGTCTGTGTATTTATATTTTTGGGGCTATTTTGCTCTTATTAAACTTCTTTGTTTGGGTAGTAAAGGGTAGTAAAACTACCCAAGTTGCTCTTTTAGTATTTCGGTTTAAGTCAGGTGGTTTGCTTTAATGGTTTTCGGTTTAAACCAAAAGGTTTGGTTAAGCATCTAAAGCTTTAGCTGTATCAAGTTTCAGTACTTTAATTTTGTTGCTGTACTTTAATTTGTACTTTAGTTTCAGTACTTTAGTTTCAGTACTTTAATTTGTATTTCGGTTTAAGTCAGGTGGTTTGCTTTAATGGTTTTCGGTTTAAACCAAAAAGTTTGGTTAAGCATCTAAAGATTTAGCTGTATGAAGTTTCAGCACTTTAATTTTGTTGCTGTACTTTAGTTTCAGTACTTTAATTTGTATTTCGGTTTAAGTCAGGTGGTTTGCTTTAATGGTTTTCGGTTTAAACCAAAAAGTTTGGTTAAGCATCTAAAGCTTTAGCTGTATCAAGTTTCAGTACTTTAATTTTGTTGCGTCCTTCGGTTTTTATTTACTTTTCTAGTCTTCGTCTTTTTCATTTTTTTCTCTAGTTTACAAATCCCATTAGTCATAAAACTTTGTCTTTCGTAGTCTGTGTAACCACTCGGAGAGGAGGGCTATTGTTTTTAAACGTGTGTCAAAGGTTCTTTCAAATCACTTATTTTAATGCTTATTTGTATATCTTTTTCTCCCTACCTCTCTTTTTTCACCCTTTCTCCCCCTCCCCCTGTTTCTCTCTTTTCTCTTGGTGTTTAAAAATTTTGGCATAAAAAATAATAATTGTTGCTTGAATTTACTTGTTTCAGTTCTAAGATCTGGTTCTAAGATCAGTTCTAATGTCTGAGCTTAAAAAAGTTTAAAATTCAGCTAGCGTTCCTAACTTATTCATATATTCTATGAAAATTGGCCAATATATTGTTTAAACCAAAGAACTGGTAACGTAATGTTAAAATTCGTTTATTTAATAGTTTCAATTTGTTTGAAATTTCTATATAAAATTATGCAAGTAATTATATCTTACTTTTTTTTAGTCCAAAAAAGCTCTATTAAAGACTTCAAAAGAAATAACTATAAATGAATCAGAGTATCATAACTTTTTCATACAATAACTAATGTGTATGTATAAATATATATATATATATATATATATATATATATATATATATATATATATATATAGGTTATTATATTTCTTATATATTAACGAAATAAATAGACATAGAATATACAACCTGCCCACGAGCGCTTCAACATTTGGCAACCCTAACTAAGCCCAGAGTATATATAAAACTACAAATAAAGCCTGTGACTTCAATTTACTAAATAAATAAAATTGCTTGAAGAAATCACTACTAGCATGGGGATTGAACCCAGGATTCACTGGCGGTCTGCCAGAACTTCCAACCTTGGGCCAACAGACACCTGGCGGCCCTTTCGTAGTGAGTTCAACTTTCATGCCAGTAGGATTTTTTTCAAGTATTTTGAGTAACTTGTTTAAATACTAGTTTTGGATTTGTCTTGATTAGTTTGGATTTGTCTTGGCCAATTTGTCTTGACCAAAGAAACAGCTAATGTCATGGCCAAGTTTTATGTTATTTTTTTTTTAGTTCAAAAAAGCTGTATTGCAGGGGTCGAAGGAGAATTTGTCATAGCTTATTATATTGGTTTATCATAACCTATTACCTTTTCATTAAAAATGTGTTGTTAATTATCATAAAGACCAAGGTATCATATCTAGATACCTTTTGTGGATGAATTGGTCACTTTGGCCACAACAAAAATATTTTTTATTTTACTATTTTCAAACTGTTTAGGATTCTCTATAGATATGTAGAGATTATAAGTATAAATTGATCATACACTTCTCTCTGTTTTCTTAAATTTAGATCTAGCCAGAACCTTTTTCCAGGTCCGCACCTCTTATAAAACAATTTCGTACCTCCTTTAAAGCACGCTGAGGGCAGCGGGTTTATGGGCTCGTGGTTCAGTCCCAATTGTCGCAAGGCTGGGCGACAAGTATGCTACCTGTCTCTGTAAAAAATAAGCCCTTGAAACTGAAACGTTGGCAATGGTCGACGCCGTATATGCCATCAAAGGCTCTGGAGGATCTTTATTCTTTTTAAATTATGCTGCTTGGCCACTTGGGTGTGACCACGCAACTCTAAATGTGGCCACCCATGCTCTAAATTATTTCTCATCATTTTCCTTCGACCCCCGAAGCTAGCTTGTGTTCATCCTATATTCATTTTCCATTTCATATCTTTAAGCTGTTTAGGGATTAGACAGTGTTGACAAATACGTGATTGTATCCCTCTTGCGAAATCGAAAAGCCGAAAATTCAACAAGTCTTTCTATATTTGAAAATTTGTGATTTGTCAATTAGCCCGGTTTATGCTGTGTAGTGATATGCATATACTTTATTGTCTTGGAATGAATTATATAATAACGAAATTATATATTTAATAAACTTTAAGTGAAACTCGTTTTTTCTTTTGTACAATTTTCTAGTTTAAAAAACTTTTTAAAAAAAATGGAACATCCAATCAGCTAAAGGGTTTTTTTTTGTAAAAAATTGTTTCTTGACGACAGAAAAAGTGCAAGTCATTGATGTTCAATGAAAAATGAAGGCGGCTTATCAGACAGACCAGTCAAAATTGTCGCCGCCGAGGATAGAGCAAGTTATTTGAATGGACCATGCTTCTGTTGCCCTGATTGACTTGCCTGAACAAACTGATATCAATATTAGATCTTATTAATTAGTTAATTAATTAGTTAATTTAAAGTAGATTAATTATTAATTAGATCTTAACTGTGATCCTGCAAGGTTGTCAGAAAAAATTATTCATTTAAAGAATTTGTTGACTTTTATTGAAGAAAATGATGCAGTTTGTAGGTTGTTTCAAAGCCATGGGGATAGTATTTCTGATTTGGCGTCAGAAACCCCTAGCCAAGAAAATTGTCCACTACCTTCCTCGATTTCTTTTCCAAGTGAAGCCAATTCTTGTTTTCTGGCAAATACTGACCTCTTAGTTTTTTGGTATTCATGAATACCACATGGAAAGCTTCACAAGACACTTTGTGAATGATACCACATGGAAAGCTTCACAAGACATTTTTTGATTGATGCCATTTGACTATATAGAATATTTAATTTCTTAGACCACATTACCTTTCCATTTACAATTAAAACTCAATTTTTGAAAATGTATAAAAAAAATTCATAAGACATTTTTTTACCAATCTTAATAAAAGTTCGCCACTTGCAGTAAAAATGTATGTTGACGTTAATAAAGAAATATAAAATTTTCAAAGAAATTTGGACAATTCAAGTAATTGATCTAATTGATTTCCAATATTATAGAATTAAATTAAATCTTTGTAAACAGCATGTTTTTTTTTTTCTTTTTTCGTAAGTTAGCCTTCCTTATTCTTTAATTATTTTTTTTTATTTTTATTGATTTTTAATTTTGTTATTTCATTATTTAACCTTCCCCATATTTTAAAGTAGGTGAACAGAGAGGTATGCAGCCTACGTACTGCTACTAACAGGTTATAAATGCCAAGAGTTATTTGACCTAATTCTAAATTAGATAAGCCATTTCCTACTTGTAAATGCTGTAAAACCCCTAAGCAAATATGGCATACAGTGGCTGATGCAGTAGTAGGCTTAGTAAAATTCCCTTTACTGATAGCTAAAACTAACAACGACGGATTGTAGCACTAAGCCACCTGAGGCCAACACAGTTGCGCGCACTCCTCCTCCGTCTGAATATTTTAAGAGCATCCCTCTTCACCAAGGCCGTACACAGGATCCTTTTTCGGAGGGGGTTTTACTCTAAGATTTTTTCGGGGTGGGGGGAGTTACACAAAAAAACATAAAAAAACGCATACAAGATTTGTTTATATCCATTTTTGTTACGTTTTACGAGTCAAAATAACATTTTGGAACCCCCCCCCTCCTCTGGGTACGGCCTTGCTCTTCACACACCTTCAAGAAACTTCAAATTTTTTTAATCCTTTTTTACAGCCTCTTCTCATCCCAGTAATGGATCCAGAGGAGGGGCGAGGGGGGGGTGGTGCCCCCCCCCCTCCTAACGTAGTCTAAAGTAGTATAATATACTTAATTAACGCAATTTTGCGTTAGTTAAACTTGCTCCTAACACAAGTTTATCGGATCAACATTTTTTGCGCCCCCTCCCCCTAAAAAAAAATCCTGGATCCTCCCTTGTCCCATCCCATTTGGAGGTGACATGCAGAATCTTAAGGTAATTAAAAAAGAACCGAATTGCCAAATGCTAGATAGTGTTGTTAATTTTCATTTTGAGCTCGTTTGTCAGTTTCCGCTCTTCTAAATTGTCCCTACTATTTGCGCTATTTGTCTGTTCAGCTCAGAATATACCAACTAAAACAGCGTTCTATTCTAATGATTCCAGTAAATTTTAATTATTTGAGCATCCCGAATTCATTCGCGTATTTTCTTATTTTGCCGTATCAAAGTTTCCATTGCAACGTTTTGCAATTAATTTTTTCTCATTGTGTTTGATAGCGCAATAAGCTTCAATGAAGCCTTTTATAGATAGACAATTTCTATCTTATTTTTATGATAACAAAACATACATGGAGTGAATTGTATTTCAACAAGTCATTAGCTTGCTAGTTTTAGAACTGTTCGTTTGTAATGACTTCTTTATGTAAAGTTGATGTGAATTTCCTACAAAATAAAAATTTGGGTTCAGTTTAGTAGTTTATTTTCTTTTATTGCCAGGGTCGTCGTTTCGAGGGGGTGTTTAGTACTTTATTTTCTTTTATTGCCAGGGTCGTCGTTTCGAGGGGGGTTGCCCCCTGATAATTTGAAGAAAAAATGATTATATAGCTCATATCCCTTGACTATCCGGATATGGACCCCTCTGCCCCCACCCAATAAAATGCTGGAGCTACGCCCTTGTTACTTGAAATAAGGGATAAGCACCACTGAATAGCTGTGTGCCGCGGTGCCGTGGGGAGCCATGGAGCCTGTACTGGGATGTCGGTGGCCACATAATCTCAAGCTACAAATTGTTATAACTGGTATGATTAAAATATGTATTAAATCAATTTTTTATTTGATATATATATATTAAATCATTTGACTTAATATTTGATTTTAATTTAATATTTGATTTAATTAGAATTGATATTTTGCATGAAAAGTAATTTTTTATTATTGGTAAATTTTCTTTTCTGTTCTTGGGAGAAGCAGATGGAGTGTTATATCAAGGAAGATCTGATTTCAGTTTTTTGCCGTCTATGTGTTTAACTCTTGTTTTCGTTTCATAATGGTTTTAGTAAGTAACTAAATATAAAAAAGCAGTTTTTTTTTTAACAAAAGTTAAGAGCAAAGCTATGTCTTAAGCAGATAAAAAAAACTACCAGAAGTTATAATGAACAATTAATATAAGAATGTGCGCCACGGCGCCGTGGGGGGCCATGCAATCTGTAGTGGGGTGTTGGTGGCTACAAGTAATCTCAAGCTACAAATTGTTATAACTGGTATGAGTAAAATATATATTAAATCAAAATTTTTGGATTTTTTTTTATTATTAAAAGTTGATCTTTGTCACAACTGGAAACGCAGTGCGATCTAAGGAATTATTTAAATTCCACAGTAATTAAATAAAAAATATCCTTGTATTTTGTCGTCGTAGTACGTATCTTTGTCAAAAATTTTGGATTTTTTTTTATTATTAAAAGTTTTTCTTTGTCCACTGTCTTTGTTCAAAATATTATACGCATTTTTCCATATATTCATTTGTTTGAATTCAAAACTGGAAACGTAGTGCGGTCTAAGGAATTATTTTAAATTCCACAGTAATTAAATAAAAAATATCCTTGTATTTTGTCGTCGTAATATGTATCTTTGTCAAAAATTTTGGATTTGTTTTTTTATTATTAAAAGTTTTTCTTTGTCCACTGTCTTTGTTCAAAATATTATACGCATTTTTCTATATATTCATTTGTTTGAATTCAAAACTGAAAACGCAGTGCGGTCTAAGAAATTATTTAAATTCCACAATAATTAAATAAAGAAATATCGTAGTATGTATGTTTGTCAAAAATTTTGAATTTTTTTATTATTAAAAGTTTTTCTTTGTCTACTGTCTCTGTTCAAAATATTATACGCATTTTTCTATATATTCATTTGTTTGAATTCAAAACTGAAAACGCAGTCCGGTCTAAGAAATTATTTAAATTCCACAATAATTAAATAAAAAAATATCGTAGCATGTATTTTTGTCAAAAATTTTGAATTTTTTTATTATTAAAAGTTTTTCTTTGTCCACTGTCTTTGTTCAAAATATTATACGCATTTTTCTATATTTTCATTTGTTTGAATTCAAAACTGAAAACGCAGTGCGGTCTAAGAAACTATTTAAATTCCACAATAATTAAATAAAAAATATCGTAGTATGTATTGTTTGTCAAAAATTTTGGATTTTTTTATTATTAAAAGTTTTTCTTTGTCCACTGTCTTTGTTCAAAATATTATACGCATTTTTCTGTATATTCATTTGTTTGAATTCAAAACTGAAAACGCCGTGCGGTCTAAGGAATTATTTAAATTCCACAATAATTAAATAAAAAATTATCGTAGTCTGCTTCTTGAAAAGGAGAAAAAGAACTACGTGTCATGGACGTAGGGCGGGGGGCAGCGGCCCCCCTCCCTAGACCTTCAAATTTACATTAGATATGACTGAAAAAGCAGAAGGTTGGAAAAGCAGTTGATAAAAGGCCCTCCATCACACTATCGATTGCCCCCCCCCCTAAACAATATGCTGCTTACGCCGATGCTACGTGTAGCAATTTCAAATATTGTTCCTACATTTGATGATTTAATTCAAAGGTCTCTCTCACTGACCTTTTTGAATTGAAATTCCAAAACTTGCGGATGCAATAGAATTTTGTGCAATATTTAAAAATCTGTTAGAAAAATGAATCTTTATTTCTAAAATATTATTACTAAGATATTTATATAATACTAATAAAATATATGTATAAAACTTTACTAGAGCATACCTAATTTATTTTTTACGTTACCAGTCAGCTTTGTTGTATTAATAAAAGGTAACTTTGAGCATTTATACTAATATCTCATGTACCTAAATATATTGCCATTTTTACTAAACATAAATAACTGAGAAAAGTGATAATACATCAGCATTCATTAATAAAAATCACCTGATAATATGATAATGTAGACCATAGCAAAATGCAGTCCGTTCACACAGCTACCTACAAACTTTCGTTAGTTAACTACAGGGACGTATCCAAGATTTTGTTTTTTTTTTGGGGGGGGGGAATTTACAAAAGAATTCTTTTGTGGGGGGTTACTAAGAAAACTTTAAAAAAAACGCACCATAAATTGGTTTATATTCCTTCTTGTTACGTCTTTTCTAGTTAGAGGAACATTTGGGGGGATCAATCCCCCTAAGCCCCCTTGATACGCCCTTGGTTGAATATCTTATCTAGTTCTTACATCTGGGAGCCACAGTAACCTCTTACAAAAATAAGGAAGCTGGAATTCCGAAAGTTTTAGAAAGACTGGCGTATAGTATTATCACCTGCCTGATTCACTTTGCGGTTTCCTTTTTCTCTTACAGTGATGGCCTTCTTTTTATTTTTGGCACTCTCCTTTTAATTTTTGAAACGGACTAAAAGTAAATAAATGCTATCTTAAAAACTCCTTGTTTATGTAAACATTTACTGAAAATATTTATTAAATTTTGTAATTACTTTTTTCAAACAGTTCGTGGTAACGAACTGTAAGTAAGGAGCGACCCGGCTCAATGGTAACCGAAACTCTAGAAAACTGGTTTTTGATACCAATAGATACATCAAAAGAATCAGATTTCAATGCTAAATTCAAATATATAACTTTCATCAAATATAACTTTCATGTTTAGTCCTACCCATCAAAAGCCACGCGCCTGAGAAAATTTGGCTGATTTTCGAAAAAAGAGGGAAAGACCCCCTAAAAGTTATAGAATCCTAATGAAAATCAATCCATCAAATTCAGCGTATCAGAGAACCCTACTGCAGAAGTTTCAAGCTCCTATATACAAAAATGTGGAATTTTCCATTTTTTGCCAGAATAAAGATCACGGATGCGTTTTTTTTTTTTTTTTTTTTTTTTTTTTTTTTTTTTTTTTTTTCTTCCCAGGGGTGATCGTATCGACCCAGTGGTCCTATAATATCGTGGGAGGACTCATTGGATCGGAAATTAAAAGTTCTAGTGCCCTTTTTAAGTGACCAAAAATGGAGGGCAACTAGCCCCCTTCCCACGCTAATTTTTTTCCCAAAATCACCTGATCAAAATTTTAAGATAACCATTTTGTTCAGCATGGTTGAAAATATGATAAATATGCCCTTTAGCATGACTTAATCCCTCGAAGTCCCCGGGGGGAGGGCTGATAGTTATGAACTTTACCCAATGTTAACATATATTATTGGTTATTAGGAAGTATACAGACGTTTTCAGGGGGATTTTTTCTGGTAGTAGAGGGGTGGGTGGGTCGGGGGTTATTTGGGAGGATCTTTCCATGAAGGAAGTGTTCATGGGGGAAGGAACCTTGCTATGAAGGGGGCGCCGGATTTCCCAGCATTATTTAAAAAAAAGATAAGAAATTAAATATAAAAAACAAGTTTCCCAACTGAAAGTAAGGAGTAACATCAAAACTTAAAACGAACACAAAATATTACGTGTATGAGGGTTCACCCTCTAGTCAATACCTCGCTCTTTAAGCCAAAGATTTTTTAGTACTTTCATAAGAGCTATTTATTCTAAATAGGCCTTTGTGATTAAGGGGTCATTTTCTAAAGAATTGGAACAAAATCCGAACTTCAGCTTAAAGAGCGAGGTATTGACTAGGGTGCGAGCCCCCTAATATACGTATTAAAAATATATGAATATAGAAGTTCGTTACGTAAGTTAATTCGTAAGTTACGTATATTTATTGCTAATAAAAACGTTCGTAAATAAAATTAAACAAGTTTCGAGAAAGCCTTTTAACCAAATAAAAGTAAAATAAATATATGCAAACTTTGTTTTAATTATTTATGTACGGTGAGTCAAAATCAAAACCTGCGTTAATTCAAAAACGTTCAAAAATTAAATAAAACAAACAAGTTTTTTTTAACTGAAAGTAAGGAACGACGTTAAAACTTAAAACGAACAGTAATTATTCCGTATATGAAAGGGGCTGTCCCCTCCTCAACGCCTCGCTCTTTACGCTAAAGTTAGACTTTCTCACAACTCTTATTTTTTTTAAAGAATAAAAAACTTTAGCATAAAGAGCGGGGCGTTGAGGAGGGGACAGCCCCTTTCATATACGGAATAATTTCTGTTCGTTTTAAGTTTTAACGTCGTTCCTTACTTTCAGTTTAAAAAAACTTGTTTTTTTTTATTTGATCTCTAAAGAGAATTATGCGCAATATGGATGCGAATTATTATTGAATTTACTATTGTGTACTATTCTTAACCATGAAAAATGTCTTTTAAAAAACAAGTTTTTCATAGAAAAGCACAGAACCACCTTCAAACCTAAGATAAACAGAAATAAAGCCATACAATAATTTAAACAAAAATCAAACAGAATAAAATTTCAATGAATAAATGACACATAAACCAAACAGAAAAGGTGAATAATCAAATGAAACTGAATAGGGAGAGAAGTTTTGGGTATTATTTTTAAAATCACAAAATATATTTTAATGATTTCCATTTATAGTTATAAAACCGAGAAACCAAAAACTTTTGAGATTTTCAGGAATCAAATTATTGTACATTAAACAATCTGTGCATTTTCATTAGTTCTTTCCAGTTGTCTTGATAATTATGGTGATTTTATTTTTTTTTTTGTCTATATTTTGATGAATAAAATCATGCTGCTCGAAAAAAAAACTTTTTCAGCAAAGCACAAATGACGATATGGCTGACAGAATGTTTAGCGGGCGGTAGCCCTACTAGTGGGCAGTACACGAGTAGGTACAGTGAACGGTACAGGAGTATGTACAGCGGGCGGTACAGGAGTAGGGCTACCGCCCTACTCCTGATGGTAATTTCGATTGACGTTTGACTGATTCGTTTTAATGTTTGTTGGTTTGTGGATTCATTTATTCATCTATAACTTTCTTAGAATAGAATAGAATTTTATTTGAAAATTGCTATCACAGCATGATCGCCTAATTTGAATTTTACGTCCAAAAAAAGCACTATATATATATATATCTCAAAAGCACTATACATACACATATATATCATCTTATAAACGTGACATTCACGTCAAACATAATTCATTGTAAAAAATACATTAAAAAAAATTACACTTAGTTAAAAAGTCAAAATTAAAAATAAATAGAAAATAATAAAATTAATGAAAATACATAAAAAACATGATGGGTCAAAATTTAGGAATTTTTGTTGTACATATTTACAAAACTAGGTATAAAACTTTTCGCTAACCGCTGATGGGCACAGCATACCAGCTGAAGTTCCTCAACAGGCACTGCAACCCTGCGCGGGAGTCGTTTTGTTGTGGTTTGAGGGGGGGGAGAGGGTTTTGAGGATTGGGTGGATCAGAGATTTTCTTACGAAATCTATGCAGAGTTGCTCTCTTCTTTTTTTTTTAGAGTTTGCATTTTAAAATTTGTCAGCAGCTCTTCATACGACATTTCTGCCTGTTTTGATACTATCATTAGAGCTCTTTTATTAGAGCACGACATTTCTGTCTCCCATCTTTACGTCTAATAGGAGTATTTATTTCAATTTTTTGTTTGTTTTGCGTTTTATTTATTCATTGATATTAATTTCTCTTTGTTTTTTGTTTTAATTGCTAAGGGACTTTATTTTCGCTCGCCTTAAATTCTATCAAATTAGTTTTGTTCGTTTTTAATTGATATTATTTTATTTTAGTAAGTAGGAATTGTAATTGTTATTAGATTATTTGTTAGTAGGAATTTAGGATTTATGATTGGTAAGTTTTTTGTTTAATTGCTTAACCTCAATATTTAGACAATGAATAAATTTTAATTCCCATTGGGGATAAAATACAAAAATGCTTAGATGGATTGGAGACCTAATATTTTTAACTCCCCCACTTCCTACATCACGACATTAGAAATTCCCCTGTTATTTCTCCTTTTATTCTTCTACATAAAATGAAATTTTCAACTTTAATCCCCCGAATTTATTCCCAAGATATTTCAAATATTGTATTTAGATAAACTGGATGCACATAATGTAGTTTGATTTAATTTTACCAACTTCCCTTTGGTCTTAGATCTAGTTACCAACTCCCCAAGTCTAGTTATACATCTCACTTCTCCATTAACATCCCCTAAAAGTTTCGACATAATACCCCAAGCCGTTCCTAAGATGTTGCAGATATACTATTTTAATAGCTTAGCCACACATAGTGTGACTTGGATTATTTCGATAAAAAACCGTGCATAGGTTATAAAATCCATCCGTTCCCCCTACCGAAAATTTGGAGTCTCATTACCCCACATTCATCATTCCTTCCCTCAAGAACAACTTAGACAATCAACTTTATTCCCCGAGTCATTCGTTGCATATTGCAGATATGCTATTTCCATGACCTGAAATTTTCGACTCCATCGTCCAAGCTGTTCTCGAAATTTTCCAGATAAGGTGTTTTGATGGTCGAGAAGCATACAATGTCTTTTGATTTACGTATATCATCTCCCACAATACATAGCTCAACGCCTACTCGTCTCTCAGGCTTCTTAAACACTCCCTGAAAGTTTTAACTTGATACCCCAATCCGTTCCCAAGATAATGCCGATACATCATTTTGACAACCTGGAAAGTCATGATGTCTTGATGTGTCTTACTATTTAACTGTACAGAGATTATAAGTCCAGGAGCTGGTGCAAAAATCTTTTGAAGTATCATAGAAAAAATTTACTTACTCCCTCCCACTCCCCCAACAAAAAAAAATTGAAGTTGCCCCATCCCCCTCTTCCTTTCCCAGAAGTTACTTTTAAGTTTTAATTAAGAAAATGAAGCCGTTCTCAAGATATGTAATTTCAATGAGCTGTTTACACACTGTATCTTTTGATTCATCCCTGTCCCCTCCCCTAAGTCAAGATTTGAGATCCACTTAAACCCACTCTAAGACTCACTAAAAGTTTTGACGCGATCACCATAGCCATACCCGAGATATTACAAAAAACTATAACATTCTGTTGCACATCAACGTTTTTTCATTACCCAGATACACGTTTCTTCTCCAGAGTATACTATTTGGAAACACTATAAATCTTGGTCTAGTGAACAACCCATAAGAGCTCCTAGCCGACCGGAAACCCAAGGCCAAATCTGCCCACCTCTTACACTACAACCTAATTGTAAACAGTTGGGTAATTTAAACAATTTAGGGCCATTGTCTTGCAGTTGTGGGAGTGATGTCGACCCAGGAAGTATACTAATTAGTCGTTTTCGCGTATTTGAATAAAATGACTCAAGATTTTGATTCAGTGAAGCTTACGGGGAGGGAGGTAAGTTGCCCTCGATGCCTTTTAGCCCTTAAAAACAGGAACCAGAGCTTCCAATTTCATATTAAGTTAAGCCCCTTCGAAACCAATTCTTGTTTCTATTTTGCCTTCTACCTTGGGGCCCCCTTTAGCCCGAGGGCTTCAAAATACAAGTTTCCAACCGATCAGTAAAATTTTTGCTTCTCATTTTGGCCCCATAGGGAGGGGGAAGCGTGCCAAGAAATATTATTTTCATTGAGCTCCGTTTGACCCATAGGCTTACGACTATAAGTTTCAAACTTATCAGGAACAAAAGTTTATTGGTCCATTTTTGGGTCACCCACCCCCTAACACGATAAAACGTAAATACTTTTTACCTAGAAACTGATCCCTCTGAGCTACAAGCCAATCGCCCACCCAATATCAAATAAGCCCCCTTATTCCTTTGTAAACTTACTTGAAAACAATTGGCTATTCGTTTTTTTTTCTAAGGCCCCTAACCTAGTGACTACGGGGTCATGCTAACCCTGGTTGTATATTTGTTGGACATTTGGTCTATTCTGAGCAAAATAGCTACCTTTAATGAGCTCCCAGCCAGTTTTCATGACCACCCTTCCATGGGGACTCGCCAGGGAAAAAAGTTTCTGGCCCGTTTAGAGGAAAATCAAAATCTTTTTCAGTTTTTCCCTCTCCATTGAGGCCACATTCGTCCAAGGACTGAAGAATATAATTTTTGAGCCAATCAAGGAAAAAAATATTTTATCCGTTTTAGGGGCCCTTTTTATGAGGGTGTGGGGGCTATGCTCAGGAATTTTTGGCATATTGCGTTGATTCTGGCCCAAGAATTCACGATGTATGTTTCAAGTTGATCAGGGACAAAAAGCTCTTTGCTCATCCCCAGGCCCCTTCCCTCAACAAAACGTTTGATTTTCGTTAACCAGATAACGATCTCTAAAGTTTCAAGCTGATCACACACCGTACATTAAAGTGACCTCTTTTTAATTTGTATTATCAGCCCTTGCCTCAGGGTTTTTTGTTGCAAAATCATCCATGGAGGCATTGTATTGGAGATTTCGACTGCCTTAAGCAAAATGCCTATTTTGAAATTTTGACCAAATTTCTCAAAAAGGTTACTAGATCTTTCATTGCCCAATCGAGTAAACCCTCGCCTCAGTTCTTGTAACCATCCTTAAATTCAAAGTGTCGCCGTGAAAATAAAATAATTAAATTATACACCGATGGCGTCTGGCTTTTTACTACAGACAACGCTGGATCGTTTCCTCTGACAGTCCCGTCACTGTAGTATATTCTCTCTACTGTGAGTCCCACATCCCGGCAACGCAATTATTGACACTGTTGTCAAGCTATTTTTTTAAACTTGTAGCTATTTTTATTGTTTATGCAATTTATAATTTATGAGCATTTAATTTTGCTGCTAGCTTTCTCACAATGTTCATTGATTGAATGTTTAATTATCATAAAAAGGTTTATTTTCAGCTTTAGTGGGTACTTATAATTAGTACTATAATGCCTTTGTTTTCTTCGGTAAATGTTTCGCTTTCAACTACCGCTTATTAACAAGAAAAACGTATATTCCTATTTAAATTGAAAATGAAGTTTTTTTGCTTGGTGTTAGCTTTTATATCCGGTTTTCGTTAACTATGAATAACTAGGGATAATTTGTTTTATTTACATCATCCTTTTAGAAGCGAGTCTTATTACTGTTTACATCTCTTACACATTCAATGTAAATTATATAATTGGCCGTTGAATAAGTGTATTTCAGAATCTAATTCTCAAAAAAAGAATTATTACCAAAATATTAAAAATAAAATCATTTTTCACAAAGCCCTGAAATTCTTAATTAAGTTTTTTTCATTCTCATGGTACATATTGGGCAAAAGCACGTATGAACAACCTTTTTTCCTGGGAGGTTGGCCACAATCATAATTTTTTTTATAATTTGAATAAGAAGGGCCCAAAAATTTGTAAAAAATAGGATTTTAGGAGAGATCAAGCCCCCCCCTCCCGATGTGTACTTACCTGAGTTGTCATGTCCTTTTTTGACAGGAAATGAGCTAAGGCTTAATATGAATTTATATCTAGTGTTAGTCTGGATAGCTCTATTCTGCAATGGCTGTCGAAATTCCAATCCGCCTTATTTTTATCTTCATGGTATCCGTCCATTTATCCATTCTTTCGAATGTTGTTTTCAAGAAAAGACCCGGGGCCATTCTCTTCACATACCCAATCAGGGCCGGATCTGGGGGGGGGGCAAGTTCCCTGGGTGGTACGCTCGGGGTGGCGAAACAAGCACAAGAACAAATGACAAAGCAAAACTTCCAGAAAGATGAACTAATTAAACGAAATTATATAATTAATTATTGAAATTATATAAATTATATAATTAATTATATAATAATATAATTTATATATAATTATATATTATATATATAATATACATAATTATATATATAATATATATATATATATATATATATATATATATATATATATATATATATATATATATATATATATATATATATATATATATATATATATATATATATATATATATATATATATATATATATATATATATATATGATTATATATTATATATATAATATATATAATTATATATATTATCATAATACATAATAATATAATAACGAAACTATATAATTAAATGAAATTGTATAAATTACAATACCCCAGTGTTTTGTCATGCATAGTTACACGTCTTTAGTAGTCTGACATTTCCCTCCCGTTTTGCTTTAAGGGTTCGGGTATGAATTGAAATGATGAAGCAATGTAAAGGGCATGGATGAGGCCTCAACGGTTGTCTGTTGCCCGGCTATGTAGGTATACTTGGCAGATCTCTTTTTTAACAATTTTAACAAGCAAAGGGTTGAGGATGGGAAAGCCACCCTCATATATGGAATAATTTCCGTTCGTTTTAAGTTTAACCATCATTTTAAGTGATTGTTTTTCAAATAATGCCAGAAAATCAGCCTCCCCCTTCCGTGGAAACCCTCCTACACTAAACATTCTTCCGTGAAAATTTCTTATTGAAAATTCCACCTGGAAGATTCTCCTTACTTTCATTTCAAAGAAACGTTTTTTTTATTAATTTCTCATCGCGTTTCAAATCATATATGAAATCCCCCCCTTCCTTGGAATTTTTTTTCTCGAAAACCTCCAGCCTTAATAGAAATTTTCCCCTCACGAAAATTTTCACCATGGAGGATTTCTCCCGTCGAAAATCCCCTTCCACGGAAAACTTCCCTCTGTCACTCTTTTACGAAATGATGATAGAAAAAGTTCAAGCAAAATAAAAAACTTCGAATTAAATTATTTGATTGCAAAAGATGCACATGCTAGCCGATATGTTATCTGTTATCTGCCATCCAGATCGTCAACATGCCTTGCATCAACAAGGTCTTGTCTCTTAGTGTGCTCATCTCGATAAAGGCTGATACTTCTGAGTAAGAAAGATGCGCGTGATTCTTCAGTCTTGCAATCCAGATCGTCAACATGCCTTGCGTCAACAAAGGTCTTGTCTCTTAGTGTGCTCATCTCGATAAAGGCTGATACTTCTGAGTAAGAAAGATGCGCGTGATTCTTCAGTCTTGCCATCCAGATCGATTATTCCTCTGTACAAATTATGCACTAGACCTATTGCCGAATATGAAAGCCTGATTTTCACAGGGGCTCCTGAAACCCTACTGGCACAACTCCTAAGGATCAAAATTAGGCATCAAGGGTGGCTCGGAGCACCGATTGAGTAGTTTCACAGCCTCTTATGTAGAGACTTGATAGATGCCAATAAGTTTTTGTCTACGTTTACATGGACCACCTTCCTTTTAACGAGCTACCTCTACTTGCATTGCTGTTTGCCAAGTCAATATGGTAAACGCACCGAAATAAAATACGGTCAGATTACCTGACAAGAGGAGACACTCCGCATTGAGAACTTGAGCAACAGCTCCGTAAGACGCTGCATCTGCACCTTCATTAGGAATAGTCTCTCGAGGGATGTTATATTGAAAATCTGTTGATTTTTTAAAAGAAGTTCAACAGAAACAGAGCTAGGGGGAAAAGCCTAGGTAAGTGGCTGCTTATTGGCATATCAGGCCCCAAGGCTCTAGCAGATCAAACACCATGAGCTTTGTCATAAAAAAGTAAAACTTGAATATTCCAACGTATTATCGGAAAACCATCAGCGAAACCTTATAGTAAGAACTGGGAAAGAGACGAAAGGGGAGGGAGGCTTCCCTTGCATGCGGAGTAATTTCTACTTATTATAGGTTTAAACATTACTTTTTACTTTTACTTAGATAAAATATTTTTCCATTTATTAACCAAAGAGCCGGTGCTTTGACTAGTTTAATGAAATAATGTGACTCTTGCTTGAATTGGAAATGAATTTTTCAGTTCAAAATGAGTTTTTTGATTTTAGCAGTCGTTGTAAAGTTTTCAGTTTTTCGAGTTCTGTCTGCTGTCCTTGTTTCCAAAGGTAAATATTCGCTTTTTTTGTCTTTTATACTTTCCTTAAAATTTTCTTTCTATTCTATGTTCTTGAGGATTGGCTCTCAAATAAATGGTTCGTGCCCCACCTCCCCCCCCCCCAAAAAAATGGAATAAGTGTGTAATATTTATAGAAAACATAAGTACTGATTTTAATAATAACAAGAAAAAAATGCTTAGGGATTCACTATTGTCCGTCTGCATTTCATAAATTTCAAATTATCATTCCATTTAGGACCACAGGCTCACAGGAGATCCAAAATAATTTTTTCTCAGATTGGAGGGGAGGGGGGAGAAGGTCAAATCAGAAAAAAAATATTTATTTAGCCAAACTTTTAAAACATCTTCGGGGAGCTGTTTCAGACCTTGAGTCAATCTTAAACCTCCCACCAACCTCAAGCTGCTCTGAACATATTCTCACACTCTCAGTCGTGGACGCACACGACCACATTGTCTTTTTGTTCATTGTTTCATTCTTGTTTTGTTTTTTTTTTGGGGGGGGGGGGTAGCCCCAAAGCATACAGATTTAGCATGCTTCAAAAATGTATTCACTACGTTTTCCTCCGGGGGGGGTGTCCTTCAGTGACCTTTGGAAGGATTTATAATAGCTCGAGTCCCTTTCCTACGCACATGCACCTTAAAATTTATTAAAAATCTCCCATTCGTCTTTTGGACGTTGTTCGTATTGCTTAGTCATAATGGAAATTCTTCTAGTTCTTCTGATAATAAAATTATTCTAATCCTTCTAATAATTCTTCTTATAATAGCAATTGTTCTTAGTTTCTAAAGTGAATAAATACGTTGTGGCAAAGCACAGTTTCTCTTTTTGCTTCTTGTCACTATTCACTAATTGGAAAGAGCTTGTGGCTTAATAAATCCTTCGATTTCTTGGGGTTTTCATCTGCAGCTTTCCTGTTTATTTTAAACATTTGGCATGACATTTAGTATTGTTTACTATTTTTTTCCAGCCATTTTATAAAAAAAAGGGATTCCTACCAGAGCCGGTCCTAGGGTTGGCGGTGCCCCCCTCCCCTCTAAGAATGAATCTGATTCCTACCATCATGTATCCAGGCTCATTTTCCCCTGTTTTCTAGGCCGTACCCAGAGGGGGGGGTAAGGGGTTTTGAACCCCCCCGCCCCGAATTGTTTGTTTGACTCGTAAAACGTAACAAAAATGGATATAAACAAATTTTTATGTGTATTTCAAGTTTTTTTTGTGTAACCCCCCCCCCCCGAAAAAAATCTTTGAGTAAACCCCCTCCGAAAAAAAATTCTTGGTACGGCCTTGCCTGTCTTGATTATAAAAGTATTCCACAATGCTACGTTTTATTTATTCCAGTTTATCCTGCCTTAACCTTCATGGACAGCCACGCATTTTCAGTCGATTTTACCTTAATATTATTTCCCAACTGAAATATCGATCTCCCCGTCTTTCAAAACTGTCCTGGATTCTTCTTAACTTTTATGTTCCTCACATGTTTTTTTCATTTTCTTTATCGTGCGATTTTGACCAGGTATTCCTTGTTTTCTCTACTTTCAGTGTGTCTGTTTATTTGTTGCCTTATTTCTTATATTAGCGTGTTGTTTTACTGTATTTTAGTGCATATTCTCGTTTTTTTTGTAAATTCCGTAATTTTCTTGGGGGACAACTACCCCCTCCGGACCCCCGTTTGCCGCCCGCCCCCCAGCTGAAATTTTGTTTCTTGAAAAATATTGTCAAAACTAAGATAAGCCCGCATAATTAAGAGAAACGGGTTAGTTTTCTTCAGTATTTCTTTGTATTTATGGTACTATATGGTTTATTTGTCATTGTTTACTGTCAGTTTAACTTGATCTGGCAAGATTTAGTCCTCTTTTGCCCCCTCCCCCCAGGATTTTGACGAGATTAATCCCCTGGTAGTCCCCTGAATCAATACGACTCATATCGTTTAAACGAAAGGCCACTATACCAACCAGTGTACTTGATTTAGAAAGTTGGAAGCCCCTTCAAAAAATACGACGTGTATCAGTTGCGTTTGGCTACTTAAAGGTGAAACTTGCAATTCATAAGCAAAAGGCGTGACTGGATAATTTGTGTATGGGCAGCATTATGTTCGCAGACGGCTTGGCGACGATACGGCGGTTAATCATTTTCGGTTGAATAAGCAGTTTCACACACAGTGAAAAATTAATTTGAGAAAGATATGTTACACTTTCTGTACCTGATATTTATCTTGCGGAAGCTTTTCAGGGGCTATTTACTTCTCATGGATTATAATCGGGACCAACAAAGGCAGACATTATGTCTACGTGCTTTCTTTCATACAAAAAGTTTGAGGATTTGATTTACATGTTCAATTTTTGTTATACTGTTAACAAGGTGTGTACATGATGGGGTTTCAGGCGACTACAGCCTGAAACATGGAGATAGTCAAAGGTTTAAGTGGTTTTCACACTAAGCATGTAATTTTCTTTGCTAAGTGTTCAAGTTACCTTAAGCATAACATTCAGCACTTGAACAAGTCCTATCACACCAGGCTGATGTAAAAATCCACAAACCGTCATAATCGTCACCTTAAATTATCAAAACCATCATAAGCAAAGTGTTGGGGTTCCACCTATGTTTCTTTTCCTTTCAGATAAATGACCTGTTTTCGTTTTCTTTATTACATTTGCTTACAGTATAATTTCAAAAGACAGGTTAAATTCTCGTTGCTAAGTTAGAGGCGTCGCAATAATCAATCGTGAAAGCTTTGAAGTAAGTTCTATTTTTGTACTTCCTGGTTTGGAGTCATTCAAAGATACAGCTAAGAGGTAGAATCAGTGATGCCAAACGTGGTACAATTGTACCATTTTGGTACAATTCACCTGCACTGGTACAATCCCACAATATATGGTACATTTTACAAAATTATGGTACAATGTGGTACAATTCAGTATTTTTGTACCTGTGTTTGTAATCTTTCATCTAAGAATATTTTATTTCACCCTAATCTGTTCATCATAGTCAACATAAGAGACATACAAGCAGTCACCGATTTTACTTTAACTTGTAAAAGGGCTCATTCGATTGGAAATTGGAATGGCTAATGCCCTTTTTAATAGTGGAAAGTGATTGGAGGGTAAATAATCCCCCTCCCAAGCCCACCCCCCCATTTGTCTTTTATGTTTAAAATCTAAATTTTGCCTTTAGATTAAATCAAAATGATTTAAATTTTGCCTTTTTAATAGTCGAGAGTGATTATAGGGCAACTAATCCCCCTTTCACTCCCACCCTCCCATTTGCTTATTATGTTTAAAAACTAAATGTTCCCTTAAGATTAAATCAAAATGCACTGTGAAAATGCTAATTCCCAATAAGGGATCTCAGCAGTATCCCAAGAACGACTGAGGGTAATATGTTCAAACTTTTGGGGCTACTCCTGCTCTTAAACTTCAACCAAACCAAAATAGCGTAAGTGTATCCAAGCTATCAAAGAAAGTAAACAGATTTTTTTGCGAATGGCATCAAGTTTTCTATTTCAGGTCAACTAGAGGAGGCATGAAACTAAATTAAACACTACTGTTTGTGTCCAGATTTTTAAAAGGGTGTATGTTGTTAAAAATTGCTGAAAATTTTTCTTCGGCACACAAATAGCAGGCCAAACTATAAAGTTTTTAAAAAACAAAAAGATTTAAACTATTATTTTCTTTTTCCCTGAAAAGTCTCTGTCAATATAAAACGAACAGAAATTAATTAAAAAAACGTTTTCCACAAAATAAGTTTTTTAAAGAAAAGTAAAGAACTCCATTAAACCAAAAATGAGCAAAAATAAAATCAAATCAGCATCGATAAATAAATGAAACCCAAAACGAACAGAAATTACAATAAATAACCGAGTCAAACTCAAAGCGAGCAGAAATTAACATGAGTAGGGCTCAAAACTCTTGTGCCTTCCCAAGGCCAGAACATAATTTACACTTTACTGAAAAAAAAACAAATGAATGTGCATTGTCAGTTTAGTATACATATACAGATATTTAGTAATCAAAATGTTAATATTATTTGATTTATTAAAGTTATTAAAGAAAAAAAAATATATTTTTTCAGTAAAGTGCAAATTATGTTCTGGCCTTGGGAAGGCATAGGGATTTTTAGTTTGAAAACTCAAAACCTTTATACCTTCCCTATGCTTTTGAGCGGAAACTATTCATGTTAGTTTCTGCTCGTTTTGAGTTTGAAGAAGTTTGTAAAGTTAATAAATCTTCGTATATGGCCGAAAAACAACGACTTATATTTCGACGCCTGTAGTAAAATGTATCTGTTGTAACATGTGTTACTCCAAACAATTTCTTCAAGCACTGTCAGGAATAATGTACTGTATTAGAAGAGAAAGAAAAACAAAGAAATGGAGAAACAAATTAAATGAAAATGTCTTGTTCAAAATTTTCATAGATAGTGCTCTACGTCACCGACGATCCACGTGTTACGCGAAGCGTAACACGCGGAAAAATTTTTGGATACGGTACATTTTTTTTGTCTTTGGTACATTTTTCATGCTATTGGTGGTACATTTTGTTTTGAGGTGTTGGTAACACTGGGTAGAATTGGTTTTGAATGGGGATTGGGATGATTGACTGGGTCAAGCGAAGGTCCAAACCCTATGAACAGTTGTTGTACCTATTATTATTATATTTTTTTTTAGTCTGCGTTTAGACCCCGTTCGGGGTAACATACATTTGTGCTATTATTGAATACAAGTAAGATATTTTCTACAAAACTGTGTACTAGTTTCCGTAACCCAGGCAGGGTAGGAATAGAGTTACGAGATATCGTCATTATTATATTGACAGGGAGGTTTGTTACCTCCAAGAAGAGAGTTAGAGATTTTCTAGCCGTAACCCAAGGCGGGTACATTTGGCTTTAGAAAGTGGCCATTTGACCACTTGATCGCGTTATCATACCCTGGGACAGGGTATACTATAAATAGGGTAGTACCAAACCCGATATTTGCAGAACCGGTGTGGTAGACGCGGCATCACATTATAATTTAGGGCTGGGGCTTTCCCCTCCAATAAGTGGTGACACCCATATATTACCACGCCAGTGGCGTTGTGGCCTACCGGTATAACACAAAGTATTTAAAATAGAAATGAAGATAGAGATTCAAGCTCTAATCAATCGTGAAAAGCTTTCGGTACTTGTTAATTATATAGAACACACCCAAGAAGTGAAGTTAGGTTAAGGGGGGACGCCAGTCCAAAGCCGTTTTGGCCGATTCGAGCCCTTTTCCTGGTCGGCAAAAAGGCTCAAACACAAAGGTATCAGATTTCACACAGACTTGAGTAAACAAACTCGAAGAGGGCGACTTCCAGGGGTTCCTTACACTTTCAATATTAGTTACATTTTATGATAGATACTTTCACGGAGTGTAATAGGTAGGCGATTGAGTTAGGTGATTGAATGGTTAAGCGATTAAGTTAGGTGATTAATTATGGATTAATTGGTTGCATAGGATTTTGTCGATTTCTTTTTTCATCTTTTCTCATAGCAATGACATATGTATGAACAAACTGCTTTTCGACCCAGGGATTTAGCCAGAGTAATCATATTTTCAACCCTTCTCGGGCTCAAAAGTGCTTTGATAATAGAGAAAAATGCAAGAAAAACGACAGTTCATAATGCGGATTTCAGAAAATTTTACCACGCCTCGCCAGAATCAAATTGAATCAAATGCTATAATATTAGGTTTTATTTATGACTGTAAAATGGGTGTCCTGAAAGCAAAATATAAGGAAAATATACTTTTTAATGTGACGAACTCTTCTGGCACTTCTTGGTAGAAAAGATATAAAAATAGCAAATAATGAATCATGATTCTGGCATGATGAGAGCTGGGGTAGCCTATCCAGGTAATTTGTATATCTTTCTTAACCAAATCATAAATATTCGAAATAAATGCCACTGATCTAAAGCCCATTAACCGTGTAATGCACATAGGCCCTCGCCCATTCCCTCCCCCAAAACCTAAAATTAGGCGCCTGGTCGTATGTAGCTCGAGAAATCCAGCTAAAATACTAAATTTTGGTGACGGTTTCGGCCCTGCGGGCCGAAAATATTTCCATGATTTTTACCGAAGTGGCTTGCCCCCCCCCCTGAAAAATCTGAAATGACGGGCCTGGAACTATCAAGTATTATTGACTAGTTATAATTGATACAGTAGATATGGAACTTATAATAGAACTGGGGACTAGTTACAATATAACTGGTTCAATATTATTCAAGGACCTACCACATAAGCTATGGCAGTTCCTTGTAGGCTTTTAGCATTCATTAGAGGACCTAAAATAAACAAAGAAACTCAAATGTGGCCAAGCACGAGTTTCTCGTAATTTTCAAGAAGATACGGAAGGTCAACAATCCAGCGCGAACCTTTGAGCAGTAGATTGTAGATTTCGTCCAGAAGTGATAGTTTTCATCGGCTCAATTAGTTCGGTAGGGGGGTTTGCAAAACTTGAACTTGATCCCTTTCCAAAACTTGACTCTTTTAGAATTGGGTCTAACACCAAATGCTGGAACAAATACTTAGGCAAACTTGCCCTACCTCTTGCACGGTAGGCTAATTTCAATTTTTCACGATGGGCCTGAACATTTGGCAAACCCAACCCATGCTTATTTCTCTTATTCCCCATAGTTGTCAAACTTGATTGTTGAATTCACAATTTCCCAGTACATCCAACTTATTCACACAATTTGTCGAATGGCCTACTCTCAAGCTAACGCTTTCAAATTATACGCACCAAATAAATCATTTCAAGAGCTAAAGCTTCACTAAATCAAAGTCCAACTGACCGCTTTTGAACAAAAGGAAGCGTTAACCCCCTCAGCATAATTTATGCGCCCACATCCGTTTGATTCCAAGTATTTTAGGCTCTTTGTCGGGTGATAATAATAATAATAATTTATTACAAACCCGCTTATAAAAAAGAAGCATGAAGAAGCGGAGCAAAACAAAAGAAAAGAGAAAATAAAGACGAAAACAAATCAACCGAACATAATAATCTACTAAATACAAACAAATCACACTTCAACTATCAAGCAAGAAAGTCGCTGGGAAATCAAATAATAGTGCCCTATGTTTCACGAGAGCTTGTTTTTCAAAATTCGGCATGAACTCAACAGGATCAGGTATATGATACTTTTCTAGCAGACCAGTGTTACGGAGGTAAAGTGGCAGACCAAGCAGAAACTTTAAATATTTGCAAAAGCCTGAACGGATTCGCAACATATCCGAATTCGATAGCCAATGCCAAACGGGTGAGATGTAGTGAGCAAAGGGAAGAGCGACGGCACGATACAACCTAGCAAGGATATGCTTATTAAATTTAAACTTCAGAGCTGCAAGCTTAGCATACCCAGACCGAAAACCCGACAGAACCTGGTCAACAAAAAGAGCACGCGAGCTTCTGAGGTCGCTTCCATATGTGATACCTAGGTACTTCAACTTGCGGCTTGGAAGTACTACTTGCCCTGCAACGGTAACACGGGTAGCCTCGCGACGGGCAACTTCAGACGGCGCACGCGGGGGTTCAAATACAAGAAATTCTGTTTTAGCAGGGTTAATAACCCTGCAAGCAATTTGAAATAATTAAGCAATTTGAAACGTTGGTATGTAAAGTATTCGAAGGGACTGCATCAGTCAGCAAGTGTTTTTTATAAAAATATGCTGCAACTGCTTCAATAGAATATTTTTCGCTGCATTTTTAAGTACCAAATAAGACAATATTGACTGCAGCGATCTTGCAGGCAAACCCAAAATACGTTTTTGAGTTTTTTCTGGGATTTCAGGAAAAACAGGTGTCGATTTTAACATTTTCCTAAATCAAAATGTTCACCTGATTCTATTCTATTAGAAAAGACTGAGCCCGCCTACCTGTCTCAACAATTAATGTCAGACAAACTCAAAACGCTTACTATGGGAGAGCTAGGAAGGTCGCTTCAAGTATGGTCGCCCCTTAATCCTGATGTATTGTATCAAAATATGTATCAAAATATGTATCAAATATTGTATCAAAATATGATGGAAATGATAAAATGTAATAACAAAATTATGGGAAATACAGCTGAAAATTATGGAAAGCAGGCCGCCCAGAACGCATTATATCAAATACCTAGTCTAACTTAACCAATTATATTAAATTGTTTAAATTATATTAAATGTATTATATTAAATTTTTAATTAAGATATACCTACAACGTGGTTTTTCCACGAAGCCTAATAAGCCATCCACTAAGCTGTAGTTTTTCCAATAAGCCGATCAGCCCGGTGCTTCCATTCCACTAATGCGGGAATAAAGTATTCAAGTGCGAAAAAAAGAGTAGAATTATAGTCGGACAAAATTTGCACTTTACTGAAAAAAACATAAACGTTTTTACTTTTATAATTTCAATAAATAAAATAAGATTAACATTTTGATTACTAAATATCAGTATATGTATATTAAACTGACAATGCACATTCATTTGTATTTTTTTCATTGAAGTGCAAATTTTGGTCTGGCCTTGGGAAGGCATAGGGGTTTTGCTCCCAACTTATTTTAATTTCGGCTCTTTTGTAGTTTGACTTGATTAATTATTTTAATTTCTGTTCGTTCTGAGTTTCATCTATTTGTAAATGCCGATTTGTGTTAGTTTCAAGCTTTGTAGATTATTTTATTTTATTTTTCCTCATTTTTTGTTAAATAGAGTTCTTTAATCTTCTTTGAAAAACGTATTTTGTGGAAAAAGTTTTTTTAACTTCTGTTCGCTTTATATTGAAATAGTCTTTTCAGGGAAAAAGAAAATAATGCTTTAAATCTTTTCGTTTTTTTTAAGACTTTATAGTTTGCCCTGCTATTTGTATGCTGGAGAAAAGTTTTCAGCAATTTTAGCAGCATACATCATTTTAAAAATCTGGACACAAATAATACTGTTTAATTTAGTTTCATACTTCCTCTAGTTGACCTGTAATAGAAAACGTGATACAATTCCCAAAAAAATCTGTTTACTTTCTTTGATAGCTTTGATACACTTACGCTATTGTGATTTGATTAAATTTTAAGAGCAGAAATGGGAGGGTTGGCGTGGGAGGGTGGGAGTGATATGGAGATTAATTGCCCTAAAATCAATTTCGACAGTTTAAACGGGCTTCAGCCCTTTTTATTTTCAATCGAATGAGCCCTTTTCGAAGTTCCTACGACAACTCCTTCGATACGAAATATCCTGATCTAAACAACAACAACAACAATAAAAAATAATACACTATACCGACTTCGATCTTTACTATAAAAATGTCAAGCCTTCCAATCACTTTTGACTATTAAAAGGGCACTAGGCCTTTCGATTTTCAATCGAATGAGCCCTTTTGGAAACGACAACGCTTTCTATAAACACCTTATATGCCCCCAGGGCATAAATTACAACCCTTACCCTAAGGTCTGTTAGGGTGGTTGTCATCCTCTAAGAACCTCATCAGAATCATCAAATACCGATAATAATTTTACAGTTCTATTTTGAAGTTTTTGTACTCTTTTGAAATATGTTACACAATTACTTGCCCAAATAAAGCATCCGTAGCTAATATATGGATAAAATAGAAAAATTAATCATTTTTAGGATCTTTTTTGGGACTAGATTTTTAATTCTTCGCATCACCCTATGACCTTATCAAAACACAATGGTGGGCGTGGAAGGGGTGTTTGTTGCCTTACAATCACTTTCGACTATTAAAAATGGCACAATCCACTCCAATGTCCAATTGAATTAGCCCTTTTTAAAAGTTTCTACGACAGCTTCTTCGATACGAAGTGCCCTGTTCTAAAGGAAAAAAATAATAAATGATACATTGTGCCAACATTGTTCTTATAGGCCCTCAGGGCATAACTTATAACCCTTGCCCCGAGGGTTGTGGGGGAGTGTCCTCCTCAAAACATATTTTCTATCTAGAAATCAACTACGTTGAACAAAATGGCTATCTCAAAATTATGATTGGATGTGTTGGGGGGCAGGAGGGGCGGGGGGGGGGGGGCTAGTGTCCCTTCAGTAATTTCTACAAATTAAAAAGGGCACTAGTCCTTTGAATTTCCAATTGAATGAGCCTTTTTTAAAGCTTCTACGACAACGTTTTCTATAAAAACTTATATGTCCCCAGGGCATAATTTACAACCCTTACCCTGAAGGCTGTGGGGGAGTGTCCTCCTCAAAAACATAATTTCTATCTGGAAATCAACTACGCTGAACAAAACGGCTATCTCAAAATTTTGATTAGATGTGTTTCGGGAAATGGTAGGCATGGAAGGGGTGCTAATTGCCTTACAATCACTTTCGATTATTAAAAAGGGCACAAGCCACTCCAGTTTCCAATTGAATGAACCCTTTTCGAAGTTTCTACGACAACTTCTTCGATACGAAATGCCCTGCTCTAAAGGAATAACATAATAATTGATACATTGTGCCAACATTGTGCCAACATCGTTCTTATATGCCCTCAGGGCATAACTTAAAACCCTTGCCCCGAGGGTTGTGGGGGAGTGTCCTCCTCAAAACATATTTTCTATCTGGAAATCAACTACGCTGAACAAAATGGCAATCTCAAAATTTTGATTGGATGCGTTTGGGGGAATGATGGGCGTGGGCAGGGAGCTAGTTGCCCTCCAATCGCTTTCGACTATTAAAAAGGGCACTAGCCACTCCAATTTCTAATCGAATGAGCCCTTTTTGAAGTTTCTACGACAACTCCTTCGTTACGAAGTGCCCGGGTATGGAGAAAAAAATAATAATAATAAATAAATAAATAATATATTGTGCCCACATCGTTCTTTACTTAGGCAGGCTATCGCGCTGTCTATGATTATCCCTGTTCTTGACCGCGGTCTCCAACCGTCTGTCGTGTGTTCTCGGGGCATTCCTAAAAAAATACGGTCATAAACAAAGAAATAAAACAATGATCTACTCTTACGAGGGAGAAAGAGAGAGAGAGAGAGAGAGGGAGGGAGAGAGAGAGAACATGATGGAAAAGACGAGAACATGAGAGAAGATTGAACATGCTGCTGAAATCCACAAGCTATCTTTTTTCATATTATTTTATTCGGGTAGATTCGTTTTTGTTCAATTTGAAATATCCATGTTGGTTTTTTCATAATCATCCTCTTTACTTACTGAAAATAGAAACTAATTCATGAATTAAGATTGAAATCAATTAAGATTTAAGATTAATTGTTCTAAAAAATAAATAAATAAAACAATCATCTAGTCGGGCCCACGTAAGGTAGAACCGGACACCATCCGGTTTAATCCGAAAAAAAGTCTGGATCATCCCCCCCCCCTCATCACAATCTGACAGAGAAGGTCGTTTGGACTAAGAGTTTTGAAGGAATAGCAGATAGTGCAACTTTTTTACGATTCCAGAAGGACAAAAGAATTTCAAACAAACAAGCGACAAACTTTCCGTTATTATACTTACAGCTTAACAGGGACGTACGCATGAGGGGGGCCTCCGGGCTCGCCCCCCCCCAAAAAAAAAAATCTCACGATTTTTTTCATTTTCCCATTATTTTCGGATTTGTCTCACAGAATAATGGGTTTGATGGATTTGGCCCCCTCGAAACAAATTGGCCCCCTCCGAAACAAATTCCTGCGTACGTGCCTGCAGCTTAACACAATGAAGTTCTAGGCACCAGAAAAAAAGTTGTACCTAAAACAGTTTTTGCATTTTAACGTTTGAAAGGATCAATCAACCATACTAGGAATTCTTCCTTGAGACGAGAAGGTTCGATGGCCTTCTTGTCGATTACTGTAGATATTTTCACCAAATGGTGTCTAAGGAATTGCGAGTATATCCCGACCCATCCTGCCTGTGTTTTGCATATCTAGACAATTATATTTATTCTTTGTAGCTATCTAATATATGACTAAAAAAAAAATCCTGTCTGTAACCTGAAATGTATCCCCAATTTGTTTTCTTAGCACCGCAAGAGAGGCTTCAGTAATGAAAATGTTAGTCTATGTGTCTCCCCGAAAAAAAATTTGGTTCCCCAAATCCCCGAAATTTCCCCGAAAATAAACCAATCAGGGTGTCACCCCTAGTGACTAATCTTTGTCACTAATCTCTTGTTCGTTAATTTTCGTCTCCTATTCTACTTTGCATAAGAACCAGACCGATAGAATTTAAGTATAGACGGTTCTTTATATTTTCACGAAACTATCATTTTCCTGCATTTAGATTAAAACATTTCGAATGTAGTATTCCAAGTGTTATTAAGATTTTTACATTTATGTCATTCGTGGTCAAGACAATCTTGACAAAATTATACAAGAATTTTACTTAAAGTTGTTTAACACATGGTTGGATTTTGGGTTTTGAAATTGAACTTCTAAAGAGGGATAATTGTTTTGAAAGGCGAATCAGTAGTTTAAATTTTGTTTTCTTTTACTATTTTCGGGTTCGGACATACTGTATTAATGTTTAATACTTAATGATTGACGGCATAATATATAGAAGGAATTGATATTTTTGCCAGGAATCCTTACCATTTAAATTTTTTCTTTCATTCGATGTGTAAAATTTAAGTTCTTTTCTTTTTTGTCTGAGAATTGTATTTGTCAGTACTCCCATCACAATTATTATTCTGGTCCCTTCACCCGTGTAATATTTTCAGTGGGCGTAATATTTCAAACTGCAGCTTCAGGATCTTTTTTACAGTCTTGCAAAGCTGTTAGTTAGGCGAAAAAAATGTTACTGAGAATGTTCTGCTCAAATTCGGGATAGCCAAGGAGACTTGTTTAAATATCTAGGCATTAGATGACCTGATATGAAAATGAGACTGTAATAAGTACTATATTTGGAACATGGATGGCCGCAGGGTTGGTGGGAGGGTTGGGGGTTAATCGGTGACTATATAGTAATTATGAGGTAACCAAAAGAAAGGAAAGCATAGTAGAAACAAACAATAAAAAAAAATGTATGTGTCGAGGGGGTATTCTCCGATGGTATTTTCCGCGGGGGATACTTTCCGCGGAGGGTATTTTCCGCGGGGGTACTTTCCACGGGGTATTTTTCGCGGGTGTATTTTCAGTGGGAGAGTATTTTCTGCGGGGGTATTTATTGTGAGGGGGAGAGGCACTTTCTGTTTTTTTTCCGCTGGGGGATTTTCCGAGGGGCAAACACCTAAAACCCTACAATCAGCATGAAAAACCATTAATGTGTCAATTTTAGTCGAAATTAATTCTTAATTTAAGTTTAAATTTACTTGTTTAATTTAGTTCATGTTTGTTTTAAGTTTTAATGTTGCCCCATACTTATAGCTTGAATTTTGTCTATTTAATTTACATATCTAGAACCGCAAACAATATTTGTTTTTAAATACTATTAATGAATTGCTGAGATCAATCAATCAATCAATCATTTATTACCCACAACTACAAGACAACAAGTAGTACAAGTGGAGTATAAACATAATAATAAAAAAGAAAAACAAAAAAGAACTCAAAAAACACTAGCAATTAAATTAAACTAAGAAAAGAACTGTAAAAGACCGTGGTCAGGGCCAATTTTACAAAATGCATCTGCAGAAAGATTTTTGTGTAGGTCACCGAGCTTTTGAGTTACATCCGTAACATAGAAGTTTTTAACTAGATACTGATTTCTAGTCCATGGTGGCAGAGAAAGAAGAAATGTGCAAAATTTGAAGTATGTAGGTTTAATCTTTTTCAAATCCTTTAGCTTAAGAACAGAATAAACATCCGAAAAATAAAGCACAGAATGATCAGAAAAAGTCGAGAATAAGCGCCCAAGAGCTCTTCTGTTATATTTTCAACGGTTTGCTACAATTTTTAAATAACTGAACTGAATTTTTCTTACTGAATCAGCAACAATCTGTTTACGAAAGAGAGCTAGAGAATTAGAAACAGTAATACCAAGCCACCGAAAGGAAGAGACAGAAAGTACAGTAAATTAATTACATACCAGAGGAGTAGACGAAGACAGAGACAGATTATAAGATAAGAATTCACACTTGTCAAGATTCAGGGATAGACCAATATTTAGGGAGGACTGAGAAACTAACTGCTACTGGTATTTACAGTTTACATGTGTTCACTATTTTTTTTTTATATACAATTTTGAAGTTTTTGCCGAAATATCAGCAATAAGTGTTTTCAGCTATGGTTTCCAATCCCGTGCTCCGGCTCTAAAACCTACTCTGTAAAAGGCTTGATTTCCTACGCGGATCCGAGCCTGAGCCTGAAACCGAATCTAAAACCAATTTTGCCCCCCTAATTTTCGCAACGAAATTCCATTTTGTTTTTCCTCCGAAAATTCCCCGAATTTTTAAGGCTTGTCCCCGAATTTTTAGATTCGAGAATGGAAGCCCTGGTTATGTGTTACATCCTGTTGCGCAAACGCTTTACAACAAAACCGGAAAAAATTCCTTTTTACGGGAAACAAATTGCTAATGAACAAGTTTATTTCTTGAATGTTAAACTTCAAAAAGACACTACTTTTATCAAAAAGTGTTGAAAAAGAACTACTTTTAATCAAAGTATTGAAAAAAGTACCACTTTCATAGGAAGTATTCAAAAAGTACTACTTTGATTAAAAAAGTAGTAAAATAGTACTTAGGTACTACCTGTGGCAAGCCCGACCTGGTGACTACTAGACTAATAACAATTCATCGCAGCATTAAGCCACCTGAAGCCAACACAACTGCACAAGCTCCTCATCCAAATCAATCTCTTCAAAGCTTCACACGGCACCCCTCCTGTCATTTCATAGTTTCCTTTATATCTTTTCCTATGGTTTGTTCCTACCTCTCTTGAAGACGGCCTGCTTTTCGTTTGACTTCAGATGAATGACAAAAAAGCACGCTTTTTGGCACTCTACAATCATTGATTTGTAGCCTTTGACCTGTAACTTTTTGACGTAACCATTTTAAACTTTCGTTTCATTAAACAAATTGGAACGAACCAAGTTTTTTCGTAAAGGCTTTTGTTTGACACATACACAAGACCGAATCCACGATTTTTGGAGGGGGGTATTTTGTTTGGGGGAGGGGGACGAGTTAACAAAAACAATTGACAAAATGCATCAAAAATTTATTTATATTCACTTTTTCTAACAATTTTTTGAGTTGGGTAATTTTATTTTGTCTGGAGGGGGTTCATACCTGTTACTCCCCTCCCCTTGGATGCGGCCTTGCTTAGACAATCCTTGTAGACATCTAGCATATTTCTTTTGTCCTTTCGGTCAGCCCATTTTAAGATTCAAACTTGACCACTGCCATTACAGTGGCTTCCAGTATCCTAATGTTAGTTGGAACAGGCAGCTACTAAATTAAATACAGCTGACTCTTTTGGTAATAAACGATTATAGGAAAAACGGAGAAATTATACCTAATAAGCTAAGCTGTTAAGACCAAAATTTGGTCGATAAACGATTTGAAAGTTCAGAAAATCAATTTGTTCGAGACTATGAACTATTGGTGATTATCGTGGTGATCAATCTTTTTTATACGAATTTAACATCACATCGCACAACGTGGGCGTTTTATCTCTCAATAACTTTCTGAGTCAAAACCAGTTAATTATGCTGGTTAGAGTCATAAATGGGATTTCAAATAACGGGTAATAAACACTAAATTTTCCCTATGACATTGTCAGGCTTGCCTGACCTTCTTTAGGTTAAAATAACGTATACTTGCTATCCAAAAACAAATCCTGTTTTATGAAAGGGAGTACGCTGCTCTTAATCTTAGGATGAGGGGTATTTTAGGTATTTCATCGGGGGGCGGGAGGACATTTTTCGGCTGGAATCTGCGCTGAGAAACGTTCGTCAATGGTACCTTGATGTGATCAGGTCTCAATTGCTACTGGCTGCTCATTTGTTACTATTTTTTCTCGGAATTTGAAAATTCGGTTCAGACCGATCTTCTCCAATATTCTACAACAACTAGTTCAACACGACTGGTCCTAAAGAATGAAGAGCAAATAAACTTGCATCTGTAACCACGGGCAAACGTAGCTTCTTGACTAGATTGGGGGGCAGACGATTCTGTAATGAAGGGTGGGGGGGGCGGGAGCTGAAGTGATATTGGCAGTTCACAAAACCTTGCATTGCCAGCATTTTCTATCATACCTATGAAATCTTTATTAATAAGTAATCACCAAAAATCATAAATCATCAATAAGCTTCAGCATCTTCTTGGATTAGAACTAATAACTCCCAAGACATTATGGATAATTACTTCTTGTTACACTTTTATTCTGTTATTCCAGCTGTTTAATTCCAGCTTTTTCAACCATCTACCTTTTATCAACTGATTTTTAACCATCTACCTATTTACAACTGCTTTTTCAACCATCTACTTTTTCAACCACCTGCTTTGTCAGCCATATAGCGTAAATTTGAAATTCTAGGGGAGGGGTGGTCAGCTGCACCCTCTGCCACCCCCTCCGTACATCCATGTCTGTAACTCTCCTTCTCAAGAGAGAAGTGAAATTTTATATTTCTTTACGTAGAGGGCTGAAACTTTCATCCCAAATCAGATAAATCAAAATCAATCATGCATTCTTCCTCGAGATGCTCCGCTTTTCGACGTTTGGATAGTTCTCCCTTTTCTCGAATTGAGTGATCAAATTCAATGCAGATGAAAAGCTTAGAGAAGTGGTAGAGCTTTGAGAAATTTCATATCGCATGAATGGCAGAAGAAGAGAAAGTGGCCGAGAAATGGTTGAGCTTAGGAAAATTTCATATCTCATGAATGGCAAGTAAAATTGGCAGTATGCCCGAAAGTCCAAAATCTAGCATTTTGAAAACAATGTGTACATAAGTAAGCATAAGACTCTCGTAAAATGTATCAAGTTTGGAGTATACATTAAAAAATCTTTAGCAAAAGGTAAAGACGTATCCAGGATTTTTGTTCGGGGTAGAGGGGGGGGGGGAGAAGGGTTGCTCGGGGGTTCTCTTACAAAAAATTTGGCCTCTACCCTCCCCACCCCCACGGATGCGGCTTTGGTGGAAGATAACTTTCATAATTTTCCGAATTTGAGTAAACATCCCAGAAAATTAAATAAGCAGTGCTTCTTAGGAAACAGACATTTCATTGCTGGCGTGAAATCTGACGTTGGAAGCAGATATGACACATGTCAGAACCTTGCTATACAGAATAAGAATAATTGACTTTCTAACTTTCCTCCGAGGTCAAAAAAGTATTTCAAGGATCCGTAGTCAAACAGTTTGTGGTAACGAACTGTAAGTAAGGAGTATCCGGCTCAATAGTAACCGAAACTCTAAAAACAGAGTTTTGCTACCAATAGATGCATTAAAAGAATTGAATTTTTATGTTGATTGTAAATATTTAAGTTTCATCAATTTTAGTCTTACCCATCAAAAGTTACGAGCCTGAGAAAATTTGTCTGATTTTTGAAAAAAAGACCCCCTAAAAGTCATAAAACCTTAATTAAAATCACACTATTAGTTTCAGCCTATCCGACAATCCTACTGTAGAGGATTTCAAGCTCCTATCTGCAAAAATGTGGAATTTTATAATTTTTGCCAGAAGAAAGATCACGTATGCGTGTTTATTTGTTTGCTTTTTCCCCCAGGTGTGATTGTATCGACTCAGAGGGCTTAGAATGTCGCAAAAGCGCTCATTTGGACGGAAATTAAAAGTTATAGTGACTTTTTTAAGTGACCCAAAAAATCAGAAGGCAACTATCCCATTCCAGGCTCATTTTTTCCCAAAAACACCGGATCAAAATTTTGTGATAGCCATTTTATTCAGCATTATCGAAAGATCTAATAACTATATCTTTGAGGACAGCTTAATCCCCAAAAGTCCCCGGGGAAAGGACGCTATGAATTTTGCCCATTGTTTACATATAGTATTGTTTAGTGGGAAGTATGCAGATGATTTCAAGAAGGATTTTTTCTAGTGTGTGCGGGGGGGTCAGGGGAGGGGGTTACTCACCAAAGACTACGAGCCTGAGAAAATTTATCTGATTCTTGTAAAAGGGTGGAAAAACTCCTAAAATTCAAAGAATCTTAATGAAAATTGTACCATTAGATTCAGCGTATCAGGAAACCTCCCTTTAAAAGTTTCAAGCTCCTTCAAGTTAACTTTTCACAAGGAATTTACACTGGGGGAATTTGCCAGAATTCCTATACGAAATTCTTTTTATTAATCTTACTTTCTCTTTGCCGACACAATTTTACGCGTGGAGATGTTAAGGGTGATTGTCCGGGGTAAATTTTCACCGGGAATTAATTGTCTGAAGGATGTTTCCGTGGGGAGGGAATATTTATCCGTGAAGGTGGAGCCGGATTTCCTGGCATCATTTAAAAACCGATCAGAAAATAAATTAAAAAAACAAGTTTTTTCAACTGAAAGTAAGGAGCATTACTAAAACTTAAAACTAAAAAAAATTATTAAGTATATCAGGGGGTCGCACCCTCCTCAACACCTCCCTCTTTACGTTAAGGGCTGAGTTTTGTCCCAATTCCTTAAGAACGACTCCTGAGACACAAGGGTCGTTAAATTTGAAAAATAAGAAGCTCTTATAAAATTACTAGTGGGTTCGTTGAGGGGGGGGGGGGCAGTTGTCCCCCTAATAGTTTGGAAAAATCTATGATTTATTAAGTAGTTTTAAAACTGTTGCTAGTTTTATGTGCAAAATTTGCTCTTTACTTTGAACAGATATTTTTTTTAGTTAATCCATGCTCATTTTTAACAAAAGGAATACGAAAAAATAGAGGTCCATTACGCTTCATAATATGTTTTACGTTAATATTTTTCCAAATATACTGCCTATGAAACCTTATCATCAAGTAAAAATGCTAATGGGCTATTGTCGCATCTGACATTAGCACTGCTTTCGGATCTCTAATTAATTCTCTGGCTATGGTTGAGCTATTAAAAAAAGGCGGGGGGGGTATCTTTTGATGTAGTTCTACCTCTTTATTAGTAGAAAGCTATCTTATACTCCCGTACTAACCACGTGGTTAATGGTTTTTTTCAGTGAGAATGAAAAAACAGAATTTTTCTCACTTGAAAAACAGGAATTTTCTCACATTTATGGTTGTTGTTTGGACGGTTATGAGTGTTGGTCAATTTATTTGATGTTTTTCATGGATGTCAACAGCAATTTATGTCTGTTTTATGGTTTTTGTCAGTGAGAATGAAAAAACAGGAACTTTCTCACTTTAATGGATGTCTGTTCTGGATGTTTTGAGTCTAACAACTGGGGTACAACACCTGTGCTGTCAGTCATTAATCAAATTGTTTCCAGGGAAGTTAATTAATGTCTGACAGATGATGTCAAGTTAATTAATGTCTTTGGAGTTCGACCAGAATTGTTTCCGGGGCAAAGTTTAGATCACACGTGACAGATGATGTCATGGTTGATTGATTTGACACGAAAGGGGAATTAATTTGTTGTTTCCAAAGAGAATTATTGATTCAAGAAAGGAGAATTAATTTGTTGTTTTCTAAGGGGAAGGTGGGGAAAAGATATATTGATTGCGTAATCGAAGGGAGAGAATTCCCGAGAAATTGACTATATAATCGGTAGAACCCTATCAGGAGCTCGTGACGGGAATCCATTTATGTGCATAGAATGACGTAATCAACTAGGACAAATGGATTTCTGAGAAATTGATTAAATAATCGGTAGAACCCTATCAGAAGGTCATGACGGGAATCCATTTATTTGCATAGAATGACGTAATCGACTATGACAGTTTGATTTCTGAGAAATTGATTACATAATCGGAAGAACCCTATCAGGAGCTCGTGACGGTAATCCATTTATGTGCATAGAATGACGTAATCATCTAGACTGGCTGGATTTCTGAGAAATTGATTACATAATCGGTAGAACCCGATCAGAAGGTCCTGACGGGAAAAAGTTCCTCTCTTAATGTCCATCCTAAACCCATTTTTCAAGTTGAAGTACTTATCTTTTTCACCCACAACTATACTTTACAGCTTTTTGGTTACCTCAACACCAAGAACTAATTTTCCAAAACCATTTCAGAGAAAGTTACTTTCTTTACGTCCCTCATAAACCCATTTTACAACTTGAAGTACTTATCTTTTTCACCTACAACTATACTTTACAGCTTTTTGGTTACCTCAACACCAAGAAATACTTTTCAAAGACCCTTTCAGAACAAGTTACTTTATTAATGTCCCTCCTAAACCCATTTTCCAACATGAAGTACTTATCTTTTTCGCCCACAACTATACTTTACAGCTTTTTGGATACCTCAACACCAAGAAATACTTTTCAAAGACCATTTCAGAGCAAGTTACTTTCTTAATGTCCCTCCTAAACCAATTTTTCAGCTTGAAGTACTTATCTTTTTCATTCACAACTATACTTTACAGCTTTTTTTGGATACCTAAACACCTAGATATACTTTTCAAAGGCCATTTCAGAGCAAGTTATTTTCTTAATGTTCCTCCTAAACCCATTTTTCAACATGAAGTACTTATTTTTTTCACTCACAACTCTACTTTACAGCTTTTTGGTTACCTCAACACCAAGAAATACTTTTCAAAGACCATTTCAGAGCAAGTTACTTTCTTATTGTCCCTTCTAAACCTATTTTACAAGTTGAAGTACTTATCTTTTTCATCCACAACTATACTTTACAGCTTTTTGGATACCTCAACACCAAAGAAATACTTTTCAAAGACCATTTCAGAGCAAGTTACTTTATTAATGTCCCTCCTAAACCTATTTTACAAGTTGAAGTAATTATCTTTTTCACCCACAGCTATACTTTACAGCTTTTTGGGTACCTCAACACCAAAGAAATACTTTTCAAAGACCATTTCAGAACAAGTTACTTTCTTAATGTCCCTCCTAAACCCATTTTCCAACTTGAAGTAATTATCTTTTTGAACTAAAACTATACTTTACAGCTTTTTTGATACCTCAACACCAAGAAATACTTTTCAAAGACCATTTCAGAGCAAGTTACTTTCTTAATTTAACTCCTAAATCCATTTTCAAACTTGTAGTACTTATCTTTTTCTCTCAGAACTATTTTTTACACCTTTTTGTTTACATCAACAAGAAGAAATACTTTTCAAATGCCATTTCAGAGTAACTTTTTTTCTTAATGTTATTAATCAGCCAAATTTCCAGCTTGAAGTACTTTTCTTTGTCACCCACAACTATACTCTACACCTTTTTTTGGATACCTCAACACCAAGAAATACTTTTCAAAGACCATTTCAGAGCAAGTTAATTTCTTAATATCCCTCCTAAACCATTTTTTCAACTTGAAGTACTTATCTTTTTCATTCACAACTATACTTTACAGCTTTTTGGTTACCTCAACACCAAGAAATACTTTTCAAAGACCATTTCAGAGCAACTTTTTTTCTTATTGTCCCTTCTAAACCTATTTTACAAGTTGAAGTACTTATATTTCTTACCCACAAATCTATTTTACATCTTTTTTTATAACTATTCAACATGATATTATTATATAAGTCCTTATGAGTTCTTCTTACTTTTTTAATTTCCTTCTAAACCAATTTTTCAACTTGAAATACTTATATTTTTCACACATAACTGTAATATACAGCTTTTCGGATACCTCAACACCAAGAAATACTTTTCAAAGACCATTTCAGAGCAAGTTACTTTCTTAATGTCCCTTCTAAACCTATTTTACAAGTTGAAGTACTTATCTTTTTCAACCACAACTCTACTTTACAGATTTTTGTATACCTCTACACCAATAAATACTTTTAAAAGACCATTTAAGAGCTTCTTTTTTCTTAATGTACATAATACACCAATTTTCCAACTTGAAGTACTAATCTCTTTCACCATCAACTATCCTTTTCAGCTTTTTGGATACCTCAACACCAAGAAATACTTTTCAAAGACTATTTCAGAGCAAGTTACTTTCTTAATGTCCCTTCTAAACCTATTTTACAAGTTGAAGTACTTATCTTTTTCACCCACAACTATACTTTACAGCTTTATGGATGCCTCAACACCAAGAAATAACTTTCAAAGACCATTTCAGAGCAAGTTACTTTCTTAATGTCCCTCCTAAACCCATTTTCCAACTTGAAGTACTTATCTTTTTCACCCACAACTATACTTTACAGCTTTTTGGATACCTCAACATCAAAAAATAATATTCATATATCATTTCAGAGCAAGTTACTTTCTTAATGTCCCTTCTAAACCCTTTTTCCAACTTGAAGAAAATAACTTTTTAAAACACGAATATACTTTACAGATATTTTTATACAAAAAAAAACATAAAAAATTTTAAAATAAAATTTAATAGCAATTTCGTTTCTAAATGTCCCTACTAAACCCATTTTCCATCTTAAAATAATTATGTTTTTCCCCCAAAACTATACTTTACAGCTTTTTGAATACCTAAATACAGAGAAATACTTTTCAAAATACATTTCAGAGCAAGTCAGTTTCTTAATGTCCCACCTAGACCCACTTTCCAACTTGAAGTACTTTTCTGTTTCACTCACAACTATACTTTACAGCTTTTGAATATCTCAACACCAAGAAATACTTTTCAATGACCATTTCAGAGCAAGTTACTTTCTTAATGTCCCTCCTAAACCCATTTTCCAACTTGAAGTACTTATCTTTTTCACCCACAACTATACTTTACAGCTTTTTGGTTACCTAAACACCAAGAAATACTTTTCGAAGACCATTTCAGAGCAAGTTACTTTCTTAATGTCCCTTCTAAACCCATTTTCCAACTTGAAGTACTTATCTTTTTCATCCACATCTATACTTTTCAGCTTTTTGGATACCTCAAAACCAAGAAATACTTTTCAAATACCATTTAAGAAAAAGTTAATTTCTTTCTGTCAGTCGAATGCCAATATTCCAGCATGAAGTACATAACTTTATAACAAAAATATACAAAATAAATCTTTTTGGATACAAATAATAATAGAAAATCATAAAAATTTAAAATTAACAGCAAGTTACTTTTTTATTGTCCCTCCTAAACCCATTTTACAACTTGAAGTACTTATCTTTTTCACCCACAACTATACTTTACAGCTTTTTGGATACCAAAAAACCATCAAATACTTTTACAAAGACATTTTAGAGTAAGTTCATTTCATAATTTACATATTCCAACCATGTCCAAACTTTAATTACATATCTTTTTCACCAACCCAAATACAATTCTGCATTTTTGATGCATCAACTTATAGGTATAGTTCTCATTAACGATTTCAGAGTAAGTTACTTTCTTAATGTCTCTCCTAAACCCATTTTCTATCTTGAAATACTTATATTTTTCACCCACAACTATCCTTTACAGCTTTTGAATACCTCAACACCAAGAAATACTTTTCAAAGACCATTTCAGAGCAAGTTACTTTCTTAATGTCCCTCCTAAGCCCATTTTTCAACTTGAAGTACTTATCTTTTTCACCCACAACTATACTTTACAGTTTTTTTGTTACCTCATAACAAATAGATACTATTCAAAGACATTTTTAGATCATGTTACTTGCTTAATGTCCCTTCTAAACCCACTTTAAGACATGAAGTACAAATCGTTTTCACTCAAAAGTACAATTTACAGCCTTTTGAATACATCAACACCAAGATATACATTTCAAAGACCATTTCAGAGCAAGTTACTTTCTTAATGTCCCTTCTAAACCCGTTTTCCAACTTGAAGTACTTATCTTTTTCACACACAACAATACTGTACAGCTTTTTGGATACCTCAACACCAAGAAAAGCTTTTAAATTTCATTATAAGAGAAAGTTACTTTCTTAATTTTCCCTCCTAAATCCCATATTTCACGTTGAAATACTTATCGTTTTCACTCACAACTATACTTTACAGCTTTTTGGATATCTCAACACCAAGAAATACTTTTCAAAGACCATTTCAGAGCAAGTTACTTTCTTAATTTCCCTCCTAAACCCATTTTTCCAACTTGAAGTACTTGTCTTTTTCACCCACAACTATACTTCACAGCTTTTTGGTTACCTCAACACCAAGAAATACTTTTCCCGGAAGAAGAAAAGGCCCAAGACATAAAAAATTTAGAGTTCACTTCTAAATTTTTCCGTAGAAGATAGGAAAAGTTATACTATGATTGTAATTATTTTCTATGAACATAAAAAGTTTCACTTTAATTCTAAATTTTCTTAAATTCAGTTCCAACCTTTCTCAAAGAGATGAAAAAATTTAAAGTTCTGTTCCTAATATTTCCCTGGAAGAAGAAAAGTTCAACTTCGATTCTGAATTTTCTCAACGAAAATGACATAAGTTATTGATCAATTCTATTTTCTCAAAATATTATAAAATTTTCCACTTCAATTCAGATTTTTCTCAGAGATGAAAAAATTTAAAATATTGTTCCAAATTTCTCTTAGAAGATAGAAAAGTTCAAGTTCTAATCTGAATTTTACCAAAGAACATAATTCAATTCTAATTTCTCCAGAGAAAATAAAAAGCTTCCACTTCAGTTTTAAGTTCACCAAGACATAAAAAATTTAAAGTTCAGTTCTAAATTTTTACATAGAAGATAGGAAAAGTTATACTATGATTATGATTATTTTCCATGAAGATAAAAAGTTTCACTTTAATTCTAAATTTTTTAAATTCAGTTCCATCTTTTCACATAGAGATGCAAAAATTTAAAGTTCTGTTCCAAATTTTTCTTAGAAGATAGAAAAGTTAAAGTTCTCTTCTGAATTTTACCAAAGAACACAATTCAATTCTAATTTCACCAGAGAAAACAAAAAGCTTCCACTTTAGCTTTAAGTTCACCAAGACATAAAAATTTAAAGTTCAGTTCTAAATTTTTCCGTAGAAGATAGGAAAAGTTATACCATGATGATGATTATTTTCTATGAAGATAAAAAGTTTCACTTTAATTCTAAATTTTCTTAAATTAAATTCCGGCTTTTCTCAAAGAGATGAAAAAATTTAAATTTCTGTTCCAAATATTTTCCCGGAAGAAGAAAAGTTCAACTTCGATTCTGAATTTTCTTAATGAAAATGAAATAAGTTATTGATCAATTCTATTTTCATAAAATATTATAAAATTTTCCACTTCAATTCAGATTTTTCTCAAAGAGATGACAAAATTTAAAATATTGTTCCAAATTTTTCATAGAAGATAGAAAAAGTTATACTTTGATTGAGATTATTCTTCATGAAGATATGGAGCTCCACTTTATTTCTAAGTTTTCTCGAAGAAGTGCAAAATGTACAAGTTCTCTTCTGAATTTTCATAGAGAGGAGAAAAAAAGTTAGCTCAATTCTGAAATTTACCAATGAAAATGAAAAAGCTTCCATTTCAGTTAATAATTTCTCAAAGACATAAAAATTTAAAGTTCAATTCTAAATTTTTCCATAGAAGATAGGAATGGCTATACTATGATTGTGATTATTTACCATGAAGATAAAAAGTTCCACTCTATTTGTAATTTTTTCTTAAATTCAGTTGATTCATCTAAGCACCAAAAACAATAGGTTAGGTTAGGTATAAATAAATATTAATAAATAATTAGAAACATTTCTCCATGTTTAAGTTAGGCTAGGTTAGGTTAACTTATCATGAGCGCTCATGATAAGCTAACCTAATCTAACTTTGACATGGTAAAAAGATTAAATTAGGTTAGGTTAGATTAAGTTAGGTCAGGTTAAGTTAGGTTAGGTTAGGTTAGCCTACGTACGCACGCGTACGTAGGCTAACCTAACCTAACTTAACCTTACATAACTTAATCTAACCTAACCTAATTTAATCTTTTTAACCTGTTTAAGTTAGGTTAGTTTAGCTTATCATGAGCTCTCATGATAAGTTAACCTAACCTAGCCTAAATTAAACATGGAGAAATGTTTCTTATTATCTATTAATATTTATTTATAAATAACCTAACCTATTGTTTTTGGTGCTTAGATGAATGAACTGAATTTAAGAAAAATTAGAAATAAAGTGAAACTTTTATCTTCATGGTAAATAATCACAATCATAGTATAGCCATTCCTATCTTCTATGGAATAATTTAGAATTGAACTTTAAATTTTCATTTCTTTGAGAAATTATGAACTGAAATGGAAGCTTTTTCATTTTCATTGGTAAATTTCAGAATTGAGCTAACTTTTTTTTCTCCTCTCTAAGAAAATTCAGAAGAGTACTTGTACATTTTGCACTTCATCGAGAAAACTTAGAATTAAAGTGGAGCTCCATATCTTCATGAAGAATAATCACAATCAAAGTATATCTTTTTCTATCTTCTATGAAAAATTTGGAACAATATTTTAAATTTTGTCATCTCTTTGAGAAAAATCTGAATTGAAGTGGAAAATTTTATAATATTTTATGAAAATAGAATTGATCAATAACTTATTTCATTTTCATTAAGAAAATTCAGAATCGAAGTTGAACTTTTCTTCTCCCTGGACAATATTTGAAACCGAACTTTAAATTTTTTCATCTCTTTGAGAAAAGCCGAAATTGAATTTAAGAAAATTTAGAATTAAAGTGAAACTTTTTATCTTCATAGAAAATAATCACAATCATGGTATAACTTTTCCTATCTTCTACAGAAAAATTTAGAACTGAACTTTAAATTTTTTATGTCTTGGTGAACTTAAAGCTGAAGTGGAAGCTTTTTATTTTTTCTGGTGAAATTATAATTGAATTGTGTTCTTTGGTAAAATTCAGAAGAGAACTTGAACTTTTCTATCTTCTAAAAAATTTGGAACAGAACTTTAAATTTTTTCATCTCTATGTGAAAAGTCGGAACTGAATTTAAGAAAATTTAGAATTAAAGTGAAACTTTTTATCTTCATGGAAAATAATCATAATCATAGTATAACTTTTCCTATCTTCTATGTAAAAATTTAGAACTGAACTGTACATTTTTTATTTCTTGGTGAACTTGAAACTGAAGTGGAAGCTTTTTATTTTCTCTGGAGAAATTAGAATTGAATTATGTTCTTTGGTAAAATTCAGATTAGAACTTGAACTTTTCTATCTTCTAAGAAAAATTTGGAACAATATTTAAAATTTTTTCATCTCTTTGAGAAAAATCCTAATTGAAGTGGAAAATTTTATAATATTTTGATAAAAAAGAATGGATCAATAACTTATTTCATTTTCATTGAGAAAATTCAAAATTGAAGTTGAACTTTTATTCTACCAGGGAAATATTTGGATCAGAACTTTAAGTTTTTTCATCTCTTTGAGAAAGAATGGAACTGAATTTAAGAAAATTTAGAATTAAAGTGAAACTTTTATCTTCTTAGAAAATTATCACAATCATAGTATAACTTTTCATATCTTCTACGGAAAAATTTAGAAGTGAAATTTAAATTTCGTATGTCTTGGGCCTTTTCTTCTTCCGTGAAAAGTATTTCTTGGTGTCGAGGTATCTAAAAAGCTGTAAAGTATAGTTGTGGGATGAAAAAGTTAAGTACTTCAAGTTGTAAAATGAGTTTAGAAAGGACATTATGAAAGTAACTTGCTCTGGAATGGTCTTTGAAAAGTATTTCTAGATGTTGAGGTAACCAAAAAGCTTTAAAGTATAGTTGTGGATGAAAAAGATAAGTACTTCAAGTTGTAAAATGGGTTTAGAAGGGAAATTAAGAAAGTAACTTGCTCTGAAATGGTCTTTGAAAAGTATTTCTTGGTGTTGAGGTAACCAAAAAGCTGTAAAGTATAGTTGTGAGTGAAAGAGGTAAGTACTTCAAGTTGGAAAATGGGTTTAGGAGGGTCATTAAAAAAGCAACTTGCTCTTAAATAGTCGTTTAAACTTATTTTTTGGTGTTGAGGTATCCAAAAGCTCTAAATTATAATTGTGGGTGTAAAGGATAAGTATTTAAAGTTGGAAAATGGGATTAGAAGGGACATTACAAAAGTAACTTGCTCTGAAATGATCTTAGAAAAGTACTCCTTGGTGTTGAGGTATCCAAAGAGTTGTAAAGTATAGTTGTGTTGGAAAAACATATTTACTTCAAGTTGGAAAATGGGTTTAGGATGGACATTAAGAAAATAAATTGTTCTGAAATGTACTTTGAAAAGAATTTCTTAGTTTTGATTTATCCAAAAAGCTGTAAAGTATAATTGTTGGTGAAAAAGATAAGTATTTCAGGTTGTAAAAAGCGTTTAGAAGGGATATTAAGACAGGAACTTGCTCTGAAATGATCTTTGAAAAGTATTTCTTGGTGTTGAGGTATCCAAAAAGCTTTAAAGTATAGTTGTGGGTGAAAAAGATAAGTACTTCAATTTGGAAAATTAGTTTAGAAGGGACATTAAGAAAGTAACGTGCTCTGAAATGGACTTTGAAAAGTATTTCTTGGTGTTGAGGTATCCAAAAAGCTGTAATGGATCGTTGAGGGTGAAAAAGTTAAGTTCTTCAAGGTGTAAAATGGGCTTAGTAGGGACATTAAGAAAGTATGGTGATCTTAAATGGACATTGAAGTCTAGGTATTGGTGTTGAGGGATCCAAGATGCAGTACAGTATCGTTAAGGTGGAAATGGATATGAATTTAAAGTTGGATAATGTGGGTAGTATGTACATTAATAAAGTAACATGCTCTTACAACTTCATAGAAAGGTATGAATTGTTGTTTAGTTATACTAAAAGATGTCATGTATAGTTGTGGGTGAAAGAGATAAGTACTTCAAGTTGAAAAATGGGTTTAGAAGGGACATTAAGAAAGTAACTTGCTCTGAAATGATCTTTGAAAAGTATTTCTTGGTGTTGAGGTATCCAAAAAGCTGTAAAGTATAGTTGTGGATGAAAAAGATAAGTACTTCAAGTTGGAAAATGGGTGTAGGAGGGACATTAAGAAAGTTACTTGCTCTGAAATGGTTTTTGACAGTTATTTCTTGGTGTTGAGGCATCCAAAAAGCTGTAAAGTATAGTTGTGGGTGAAAAAGATAAGTACTTCAACTTGGAAAATAGTTTTAGAAGGGGCATTAAGACCTGTATTTTATCCGTACTGAAATTATATTTGTATGTCTTTTTGTGGGGTCAACGGAAAAGCGGGACAATACATTGTCGTGTGTGAATGTTAAGTATTTCATTCTTAAAAATGGTTGGTGAGGCGACGCTATTACTAAATGTTGCTCATTAATGGCCTTTTGAAAGAAATTTCCTGGTGATAAGGCATACAAAAAGATTTGATTACAAGTTGTGAGAGAAAAAGATAAGTACTTCAAGTTGTAAAATTGGTTTATAAGGGACATTAAGAAAGTAACTTGCTCTGAAATGGTCTTTGAAAAGTATTTCTTGGTGTTGAGGTATCCGAAAAGCTGTAAAGTATAGTTGTGGGTGAAAAAGATAAGTATTTCAAGTTGGAAAATGGGTTTAGGAGGGACATTAAAAAAGTAACATGCTCTGAAATGATCTTTGAAAAGTATTTCTTGGTGTTGAGGTATCCAAAAAGCTGTAAAGTATAGTTGTGGATGAAAAAGATAATTACTTCAACTTGTAAAATAGGTTTAGGAGGGAAATTAAGAAAGTAACATGCTCTGAAATAGTCTTTGGAAAGTATTTCTTTGGTGTTGAGGTATCCAAAAAGCTGCAAAGTATAGTTGTAGAGGAAAAAGATAATTACTTCAACTTTTAAAATTGGTGTAGAAGGGACAATAAGAAAGTAACTTGCTCTGAAATGGTCTTTCAAAGTTATGTCTTGGTGTTGAGGTTACCAAAAGGATGTAAATTTGAGTTTTGTATGAAAAAGATAAGTAATTCAAGTTGGAAAAATGGTTTAGGATGGACCTTAAGAAAGTAACTTGCTCTGAAATGGACTTTGAAAAGTATTTCTTGGTATTTAGTTATCCAAAAAAAGCTGTAGAGTATAGTTGTGAATGAAAAAGATAAGTAATTAAAGTTGAAAAATGGGTTTAGGAGGGACATTAAGAACGTAACTTGCTCTGAAATGGTCTTTGAAAAGTATTTCTTGGTGTTGAGGTATCCAAAAATAGTGAGACGAAAAAGATAAGTACTTAAGGTTGGAAAATGGGTTTAGGAGGGACATTAAGAAAGTAACTTGCTCTGAAATGGTCTTTGAAAAGTATTTCTTGCTGTTGAGGTAACCAAAAAGCTGTAAAGTATAGGTGTAGGTGAAAAAGATAAGTACTTCAAGTTGGAAAATGGGTTTATAAGGGACATTAAGAAAGTAACTTTCTCTGAAATGGTCTTTGAAAAGTATTTCTTGGTGTTGAGGTAACCAAAAGGCTGTAAAGTATAGTTGTGGGTGAAAAAGATAAGTACTTCAAGTTGGAAAATGGGTTTAGGATGGACATTAAGAAAGGAACTTGTTCCCGTCAGGACCTTCTGATAGGGTTCTACCGATTATGTAATCAATTTCTCAGAAATCCAACTGTCCTAGTTGATTACGTCATTCTCTGCACATAAATGGATTCCCGTCACGAGCTCCTGATAGGGTTCTACCGATTATGTAATCAATTTCTCAGAAATCCAACTGTCCTAGTCGATTACGTGATTCTATGCACATAAATGGATTCCCGTCATGACCTTCTGATAGGGTTCTACCGATTATTTAATCAATTTCTCAGAAATCCATTTGTCCTAGTTGATTACGTCATTCTATGCACATAAATGGATTCCCGTCACGAGCTCCTGATAGGGTTCTACAGATTATGTAATCAATTTCTCGGGAATTCTCTCCCTTCGATTACGCAATCAATATATCTCTTCCCCACCTTCCCCTTAGAAACAACAAATTAATTCCCCTTTCTTGAATCAATAATTCTCTTTGGAAACAACAAATTAATTCCCCTTTCGTGTCAAATCAATCAATCATGACATCATCTGTCACGTGTGATCTAAACTTTGCCCCGGAAACAATTCTGGTCGAACTCCAAAGACATTAATTAACTTGACATCATCTGTCAGACATTAATTAACTTCCCCGGAAACAATTTGATTAATGACTGACAGCACAGGTGTTGTACCCCAGTTGTTAGACTCAAAACATCCAGAACAGACATCCATTAAAGTGAGAAAGTTCCTGTTTTTTCATTATCACTGACAAAATACACAAAACAAACATAAATTGTTGTTGTCATCCATGAAAAAAATCAAATAAATTGACCGACACTCATAACCGTCCAAACAACATCCATAAATGTGAGAAAATTCCTGTTTTTCAAGTGAGAAAAATCCTGTTTTTTCATTCTCACTGACAAAAACCATAAACCACGTGGTTAGTACGGGACTATAAGATAGCTTTCTACTTTTATTGTATGTATAGACACCTTCGAGTATGTCTAAAGATTGGATCTTCGCTTCTTTTTTCAGAACTCCGTGTGAATTTTGGAATCAAACAAGGGGCCATTACCTCTCCTGCTATTTATAATAACGCGGCCCTAAGAGCCCAAGGGAATTTATCGCCTTGCTGTATGTGAACGGTGTTAGTGTGTCAGTTTTATATTACATGGTTGATGCTCTTAACCTAAGTAGGGCTGTGTTTAGTTTGGAAAAAAGTTTTAGGGAGATTGCAAGGAATTATAATTTACTAATTAATTTATTTGTCTTATAACCCATCAAAAATACAAAGTATGGCGATGGAATATAATAAAAAGAAAGAAAATGAAACAAAAAAAGCACATACAAAAACAGGAGCAAATGCGTGCAAATTAAAACTCAATAAACCAAACGGATAATAAACCAATTCGGAAAAGTAAGCCACCCCAAAGGTGGTAAATCTTAAACGTTTCATACAAATAAATACAATATAAAAATGATAATAGCCCAGAAAAAATAAAACAAATAAGGAAGCTAGCATTAAAACAAAAAATCCTTCAAAAAGTGGTTCGATGGATAACCCTTAAGCTTAGAAAAAAGGTTATCTGCAGCATCAAGAGGATCCGACAAGCTGTATCTCTCCCGCAGTCTACAATTCCTAGTCCAAGGACGAACACGGATAAAGAACTTCAAATATTTGAAATAAGTCCTCTTGATTTTTATTTTATCTGATTGGTTAAAAAGGTCCCAGAAAGGAACCAGGTATGGAACATGAGGGAGAGAAACAGCATTAAATATTTTTGCAAGCTTGCGTTTACCAAGATTTCGCTGTGATCCAACTGCACCAGCATACGCATTACGGATTATACGCCCGGTTCGGACAATAAGTAATTTGCGAGTGGACTTTGGAATGTACCAATAGGTAAACCAAGGTATACAAGCTCCTGCAATGGTACAACATCAGAATCACACAGACTTACTCTATCAGGGGTCTCAGAATACTTAAAATTAAATAATAGCACTTGAGTATTAATCGCCTTTAAAGAAAGACCAATCTCATTGTAATTCCTAGGAATCTCCCTAAAAAATTTTCTAAACTAAACATAGCCTACTTAGGTTAAGAACGTCATCCGCATAACATAAAACAGACACACTACTCGTTTAATTCCAATATTCACACGGAGTTCTGAAGGAAGAAGCGAGGATCCAATCTTTAAACGTACTCAGAGGTGTGTATAAATACAATAAAGAAGTCGAACTACATCTACAGATACCCTCCTTTTTTTTAATAACTCATGCCTAGCCTGAGAATGAATTAGAGATCCGAAAGCATTACTAATGTCATATGCACTATTAGCTAAAGGGCTACCTGACCTTTCAGCATCCTTTAATATTGTACATAAACTCCTTAAAGCGTGGTAGCAACCGGGACGCGTTTTAAACCCAAACTTAAAAGGAGGCATGACACACTGTTGTCGAATATGATAAATAATCAACTACTCAAAAATCTTTGAAAACACACTAGAAACTGTAATGGGCCTATAAGACGAACATTGAGAGCCTGTAAGACGAACTTTGAGTAAACGGCTTCCCTTTTTTCAAAACCGGAGTTACAACACATACACAAAAGCAATCGGGCACAACTCCTACTGTAAAAATCATCTGGAACAGTAAAGCCATATGGTCAAAAATGTAATCGCTGGCAAACTCAAAATGGCAAACACAAATCCCATCCGACCCACAAGAAAACTTCTTTTTAAGCTCCGGTATAAGCTCTTTAATCAAATTAACTCGAACTATTGCCTGCTCGGAACTAGCTCGACTGTTCAAAAAACTCCTAATTTCATCATCAAACCTTCTAGCCTACGGACTATCAGGGGATTTCAACTGGGAAGAAAAATAAGCCACCCACTCAGACTCGGGTATTTCCAAAGCCCTAAAATCAGTATATCGACCAGGGCGAGACTTCCAAAGCAAATTTGGATCGTCAGCGATTTTGCCGCTAGTTCAGCTTTGATATTGGCAACATGGTCACGGAGCGCTTTACAAAACTTTCTTTTCGTATGAATACGGATGGTATTTACAACACCAACTCTAGATCACACTCTTACATATACGCAACCATACTTTAGCCTGGGAAAAAGCACTAACTAAAATTGGATTTCGAGACCAACCATATTTTTCCGTTTTCGCTTGAGACTTGCGAACAGCTACAGCTGCATGATCAGCACATCTAATAGCATGGATAATTTTTTCACAATATAGATTAATCTGTAAACGAAGCTCAGGCTCATCCATAACTGTAGAAGAAGATTGAAAGAGGTGGTAAGGAACATTTCTTTTAGTGAAAAAATTATCACAAACTTTCCAGAAAAGTCCTACGCCGTTAAGATCCCAATATTTCCTGACAGACCATTTAGAACGTAGGGGGGACCTTAGAGCACTATGGAATACTCAAGTAATGACCCCAAGTGAACCTAAATGAGCCTGAAACGTCAACATTAAAACGAAAAAGATGTACAACATCTTAGAATAAGGCTACTGCCCTCCTAACCCTCTATAGGTCACAGTTTCATTTGCTATTTATTGGAAACAATTCGTTTTACAAGCAGTGTACTTCTTGTTTTTTCAGAAACAAAGTAATATCACAAATCTAATCGAGGTTTAGGACTAAAAACTACCAAAAATGAAAACAAGTCCATGCCCTTCCTTTCAAATCCCCTCTCATTATTATTTCACTAAAAAAGGTACGTGTCTTGAATAGTGGGGTTTTTATTTTCCAAAGTATTAACAACAACAGAAAAAGAAAATTTCAAGAATAGTCAAGATTACAGAAAAGAAAATAATATTTCTTAGAATATTTACAGTTACGACTCCATTTTGATTTTACTATTTCAAAGGACACACTTTTCGGTCAGAGGTTTTTTCTTTCAATGAAATAGAGTCTATACTTTTGAAGCACATAGGAAATAGATGCCTAAATAAAAATTTATAAATGAATATTGGCAATTTTTGTAATATCACAAGGGTAACGAAGGCTTAGAACTAACAACTAACACAAATAAGATTTAATTTTTTTAAAACAATTTTTGGCTACAGTTTTTGAATCTATCCGTTTCATTTGTCAAAGCTGTATTTCGACGAATCAATAAATGATGTAATGCTTCATTTTCAATACTTTCGGAAGGAAAGTGTTGAAAAAGAAGAAAGGACAAAAATTAATTGCATGACAGACTATTGAAACTAAATTGATTGTTCAAAATATAATGATTTAACTCCTGTCTGGTATTTTTTTTCCATATTATCATGATTAAAGATAAACTTCAAAAATTTAAATTTTTCTTTCAGCAAAGCGTAATATACACTAGTCTTCAAAGCTGTATCCAGGGGCAATAGGGGGTTTGACCCCCTCCCCCCCCCCGAAATGTCTGTCTGACCCATAAAACCGTAACTAAAATGAATATAGATAAATTTTTATGAGTTTTTTTTTATTTTTTGTAACCCTCCCCCCCTCCCCAAAAAAAAACTTGGATATGTTCTTGCTTGTCTTAACAGGGCTTGAGGAGATAACTCTAATCTCATTCGTGGTAATTTCTGTCGTCTTTAAGCTTGACGTATCTTAATCAGTTACTTTAAATTTTCTTTGTTTGAGGATTCATCTTTTCATTCATAGTAGTATTTTATCTTTATGTTTGACGTGGCTATTAATTTCAATGTTTCTTTTGTTATAGGTTTTATTTATCCATTCATAGTCGTTTTTTTTTCTTTTAAGTTTGACTTAAAGTGTATGAAACTATTTCTACTTGTTTTGAGTTTTAAGGTTGAGGTTCCCCTTCTTTATGATTGAAAAAAATGATTGAAAAGTTTTAAAACTAATTTCTACTTGTTTTATCTCTGACACAGCGTTACTGTTAGTTACTTGTATGAATATCTATTCAGCATCTTTTCAGAATTTCTACTTCAAAACTAAATGCTTCGCTGTAATTTAAAATTTGGTCAGAATTTGATTACTGACTAAGAATGTCCGACCATCCGTAGATTCCAGAAGCAAAATTTTACCAATGTACTTAATATGAAGATTTTATAGTAGTAAATATACATATGGAATAAGTTGAAAATGCACATAGCCCACTATCTTACAAAACGAATTGTTATGTTCAATTTCATTGGTGTTGTTTAAATAAGTTTATATCAAGGAGCTTTATAAGAAAAGGATTTTTTTTTGTCTTAAAACTTCACAATTTAATGCAGCCTGATTTTATATTGTTTGTTCTTTTTTTCAATAAAAGTTTCCTTGACCCTGTTTATTTGCCCTGAAACATTGTTGCTGATTAGCAAAAAGCAAAAAAAACAGCTTGTTTTTTGTGTGCTAAAAATCTATAAAGCCAAAGTTTTCATCTAGAATTTTTTCTCCTCATTACTGTTCCCTTGGTTACGTCTACTGGCCCTGAAGGCGGTTACGCCTTCTAAGCAAAAACTGACTGCAGATCTGGACCCTAAAGAGAATATCATTGTTCATCTTGTGCTTTTGCACTGGATGGTGAACAATGGTTTCAAGATCATCAAAATACATAGGATCCTGCAATTCAGTCAAAAACCCTACTTAAAGACGTTTATCGACACTTTTGTTGATAAACGCTCTCGGGCAAACACCAAAGTAGAGAAGAAAATGTAAAAACTCATTCTAAATTCAGCGTTTGGTAAAATGTGTGAAAGCGTACGAAACAGATCTCGTTGCGACGTCGTGACTGACCCTCAAGAGTGTGCACGAATTATTGCTGACCCCAATTTTATAACGTTCACGAGCAAAGAGGCGAGCATGGTTCTTCTACACAGGAAAGAGAAATGTGGTACTGAACAAGAATATAGCAGGAGGTAGTTCAGTACTTGAAATTTCCAAAAAGCTCATGTTGTCGTTTTTTTACAATGCATGCAAGGTGCAATGGCCAAGGGAAGGGGAGGTTCAAGTTTACCATGGGGATACAGATTCTCTGCTGTTAAAAGTAAAAACCAGGGATTTATTGGGAGATTTAGAAAATGGGGAACACATCAGCTCGCGGGTGGATTTCACCAACTGGAATCCGTCCCTGTACCCCGAGTTGGTGAAACTTCAGACCCCCAACCAACTACTAATGTTAAAATTAGATACGGGGAGTGATTTGATATCCAAGGGGTGTTCCCGGGTCCTAAAGTATTTTGCGTGGAAACTCATAACAGGGATGTAAAGCAGGCGTGTAAAGGGATGCCTACACATTCTGTAAAGAGTAATTTGAACATGAGTGTCTAAAAAAACTGTGTAAAGATTAGCCTAGTGCTGAGAGCACAAGTATTTGCAATTCGCTCTCTACAGTATAAAAATTATACTGTAAGAGTGGAAAAGAATGTAACGTCATGTATATCTGACAAAGTCTTTGTGCTCGAGAAGGGTGTAAGTGTACTGCCCCATGGCCACTACCGTATTTCAGACCGGGTTGAATGCATAGACTATCGCAATCAACTTGGTCTGGATAAATTAACCTAAGCTTAACCCAACCTAAACTAAACCCCAAACCAATCAAACCTAACCCTTTCATGAATTAAATACTCTAACCTGTAGCAGCAGCAACAGCAGTGACGACGACTATTGTATACAGGTTTTCCCCGGAGGTGGGGAGAGGGCACCCGCCTGCGGCTGTCTTTCGGCCCCGCGGCTCTCGGGGGGTGGGGGGTCAAGCCCGCGGCCAACCTTCGGCCCAGCGGCTCCCCGGAGGGTATTAAAGTCACAATGTTCAACTGTGCTATTTTAAGTTCATGTTCATGTTCGTGTTTTTTTTCAAGTGCTAGTGTACAAATAGTGTGTGTTTGTACAAAAATGTGTTTTCTTGTTGGATAAATAGTGTGTTCTTGCTGAACAAAAAGTCTTTTTTTATGACAATAAGTGTTGTACATAAAGTGCTGTTCTTGTTGAACATAAGTGTTTTCATAATAAATGTTGTTCTTCATGTTTGAACAGAAGTGTCATTTTTTATGTCAGTAATGTTTGAACAAATAGAGATTTGTTCTTGCTGAACAAGTTTTTTTTATGTTGTTCATGTTGAACAAATAGAGTTTTTATGTCGAATAAATGAATGAAATATTGTTTTTGTTGTTCTTGTACTAGATAGATCTAAGAAAAATTACTACTACTTATTCATTGGACAAGTATGGTTTACAGTTAGTTGTAGTCTGACTGTTGTCAACAGCAACAGCAGCAGTATGTATCAATTTAAAACACCATTCAGGTCGCTTCTGTGTGGTCCATCAATTTCTGAGAATACGAAACTTTTAGCTAAAATAATTAAAAATTGTAATAAAATGTTTTTGGAAAAACCGAAGAAAATTTATTATTGCTATAGTATTTGGCAGGAGTCCTATGATCAAATAAAAGCTATTGCCACACCCATACCAAAACAATTCACGCGGGGACATGATGTTTTCAATAGTAATGAACCGAACTCGTTGCCGATTATTGATGATTTGGCTTAATCCATTGAAAAGTTCTCACAGGAAATTCTACAGCTGTTCACCGTTCACTCTCATCATGAAAAAATTTCAATAACCCTAGTGCTACACAACCTCTTTCATCACAGCAAGTGTATGCGAACCCTTGCTTTGAATTGCACCATCTATATTATCTATCGAGTTGTTCGTGATTCTAGCTCGCTAAGAATTCTCAATAAGCAAATATACCCCGGCACCCCTAAATTTCTGCTGTCAGCGTACACTCAGGCGACAAATAAGCCCTACGGCTACATTTTGCTAGATCTTAATCAAAGCACACCCGAGGATCTACGTGTAGTCACCGACATTTTCAACAAAGAAATTACTGTATATCTTCCAGTGAAGAGTAGAAAAATCTATTAGTTGCCATTATGACACTGAAGAAACAGCACGAACAACGGCATTTATTTTCCGTTTTAGGCACTTCAAGACCTCCATTCAGGAAGGCCATACTCAAACATGGTGTTGACAATGATTTCATTAATCTAATATCTGAACTTTGTTTAAATTTAACTGAGGGCAATGTACACTTTCCAGAAGGTGTTAGACAACAGACAAAGCAACATCGTTCCGTTGTACGCGCCTTGGCTTGCAAAAACAAGGGAAAACTATTTAAAAGAAAACGTCTCCTTCAAGCGGGCATTAGCTTTTTTACACTTTTACTGCTAATAATTGCAGGACTTGTAAACAATTTTCTCTAGAGAATGGCTAAACCCTATGAATTGACACCATTTGAACTTGTCCTCTCACCCGTCGAACATTTTGAAGACAATCTAAGCAAATTCATTAATGATGAGAATATTGCCGATGACAAAAAACTGCTTTTACTTCAAGATGCATTGTGACGTGTGGACAAAAATAGACCTTATCGGGAGAGACCCGCTGTTATCACAGATCCCTCTAAACAGGAAACATCTCAAGATTCTGCAGTGCAATCAAAGGAGAAGGAATTGAATTCTATAGTGTCAACAATTGGAAACCTATTGCGAGTGACCTATCGAGAACAGAGTAAAAGAGTATTATCATACATCATTTTGAAAACTGCTAGTGATCAAGTTCAAGTTGACAGCGCAGGGAAACGAATTATAATTCAGGGAAAAAGTTAAAATCTAGTTGATTTAATTTGTGATATGGTGACGAATCGTAAAGGACTTTTATCATTTGACAATAATCTATACGCCTTTCTAAATGCATCAAACTTTCCCAAAAGTCTTATTGGCAATAAGCAAATTCTAAAGAAACTAAGAGAATATAGTCTTCCAACAACGCCAACACTACCACCATTTAGAAAAAGAAGAAAATTCAATATTGGAAAATACTAGCAGCAGCAGCAGCAATGATTTTATAACACCTGTGGCTGCTAGTCAAAAGCAAAGACGGATTGATTCACCCTCCAGTGCGCAAAAGGGGAGTGGACATTACACTACGTGTTTGCGTTCAAAATGGTTGAAGTTCTGAAACATGTCTGTGAAAATATTGGTGAAGCGGGAATTCTAAGTTCCCCCAAAATGCTTTCTAAAGTTGCTTCTGACATAGACGGAGGCAGCACATTAAAAAAAGCAAAAGAGTATCTACAAAATGAACTGAGTTACACACTGCATCGGAATCACAGCCTTCGTAGTAAACAATATCAACGAACCTACGGCATTTTCCCCTCTGCATTTAATGCAAACGGATCTTTTAAATTTAAATACAATTCAACAGAGTCAAAAGGCACCCTACAAATATATTCTGGTTGGGATCAATGCATTTGGTCGCTATGCCTATACCATTACATTGCAATCAAAGAGAGGTGTTGAAGTTGCTCAGGCATTAGAAAGTATTCTTGAACAGGATTGCTATAGAAAAATTCAATCGGATCGCAGTAGCGAATTTGTTAATCCCTATGTGCAAAAGGTTCTATTGAAATATAATACAACACTTTACCATAGTCACAGCCCGATGAAGGCTGAATTGGCTGAACGATTGATAAGAACGATTCGTCTATTAATTTCAAGACATTGTACACTGAAAAATACACCTGCTTTTATTCATGATTTAGATACAATCATGCAGATAAATAACCATCGACCCCATCGATCTCTGTCCAACTCAAGCCCTCAAGGAGTTCATTGCAGTGAAAATACATTTGATGCTTTTCTAAAGCAATATTCCAGTGAAAAAATGTGAAGAAGAAATTCAATGTTGGTGATACTGTTCGAATTAATAGAACCACCAGTATTTTTGAAAAGGGGAATTATTTAGGGAGCACTGAACTTTTTAAAGTGTCCAAAATCCTGGACACTACACTCCCGACATATCGACTACGAGACACTAAAGATGATGAGATTCTCGGTGGTTCTTATGAATATGAACTGCAAAAAGTTAGAAACATTAGTGAAATTTATCAAATTGAAAAGATATTAAGGATTCGTACTCGTAGGGGCCAGAGACAGTTACTTTTTCACTGGCTAGGATACAACTCTGATTTTGATTCTTTGGTCAGTGCTGAAGATATTAACAATGCCCAATGATTTCTATGTGACTTTCCTGTCCAATGTGTCTGATCCTCTTTACAATGACTTGAATAGAACAAGTGATTTTTGGACAAAACTCTCCCCCACCATCAAATTAGACGACAATGGAAAGTATGAAGTGGCTCTTGTCGACTGTATTCTCAAAAATACCTACGAAATCCTGAGAAAAGATTGTAAATATGAAATAAAAATTAGACCCTATGATTGGCCGCCACCACCCTCAGGTGATCAAGAACGAATTCAGAAGATCAATTGGATGGTGTATCCATATATTGAATTACCCTACGAGGAACTCACCTGTATGAATTATTTATGCCGTTTTATTAATAAAAAAAATTCCGCTCGTAAAAAAGGAGCTTTTCATTTCAACTATTCAAAGGAGGAGGGCAAGATCTACATTAGTTCACCTATTGCCAATGAAAAGGTTATTCTCAATGATAACCTAAAGGATGTTCTTGGCTTTAAGCTCAATATAATCAACGGTAAAAGTGCCGGAAACACTAATTTCATTTTTGCTGACTATCCGCCTGCCTTCTCCACGGACACATGTAAATTTCTCTACGCTTCATTTCTGGAAACATCCCGGGTTGGTAATTCAAATGTTCCCCTCCTTCGGGTTCTTGAACGAAAAACCAATCAAGAACATATTCATCACTACAATATAAAGCATCTTCAGTATATTGCCGTAAACACTTCCTATTTGAAAATCTGTCAGTTAACACTAAGAACTGACTTAGGTGATCCTCTAGCAATATCAAAAGGTTTGGCTGTGATTACATGCCATTTTGCCGAATCGTTCAACAAGATGTCTAATAGAAAAGTGATATTCATTTGTCCTGATATTGACTGCTATGTTAATACTCTTGACCCAAGACAACAGGGCAATGGAATGGACCATTACAAAGGGCGTACTACAATGTCTGGCTATGGTCTTAGCAGTTGGTTTGCTAAGCTGTTTTGCTCTTCACTACCTCTGACTAAAAAATATCTTGTACCGGCTGCAACAGATTTTGCATCCTCTACACTATACGATTGGTGCTCTGGCAAGGATTTAAAAAAAAGTGCTACGAAAAATCTTAGGTCCAGTGCGCGAACTCTTGGCGAGAGATTAAAACAAAATGGAAAAGGTTTGAAAAGTTCGATTAACAATGCATCACTCATCAGTCTCTACTCAGGTCAGAAACAAAAGACATCACCCCTGTCAAAGAAAAGAAGGAAAAAGCCGACACGTACTGTAAACAGTAGAAGAAGAAGCCCCAGGAAGAGAAATTGTTATATCGAAACTAGATTTCTTTTCCTAAGATTTCCTACCTACCGCATAAGGATTCTCAACCTTCATTCACTGCCTCATTGAATCTATTCAATACTATAAATGTTGATGTGAGTGTCAAGCACGGATACTATGAACAATTTTATCCTCAACCACCCCTCTCCGATAATATCCACTTTCAAATTTATTCCAATGAATACTACTTTATTGACATGTCTTCAACATTTATAGATTTACAAATGAAAGTCCGGAAATCCGATAATATTTCGAATCCGGAAATCCGGAAATTCCGATAATACGGATATTGCCAATTCTTGCCGATGGAATATCCTATGAAAATTGTATATTACATAATTTATTTCGTCAAAATCAGTGTCTACATCAATGACACACTGGTGAGCACAAGCAACAAATTCTCAAATTATACAAGCTATATGCAATTCATGCTGATGACACCCAAGTTATACAAAGAATTGAGAGGCACTTCTGAATGAGGTAAATATATTCCTAACACAGAGGGTACATAGATGCTTCTAAATTCTATAGTTAGTAGATAACGTTTAGTTAAAGAACCTTATTATGAGATATTTGATTTAAACCGATGGCTACCCCAAGATATTAAAGTTGATATAAAATTGACGCTTGCACCATCCAATTTCATATTGAGGAAAGAACTTGCTGCCAATCCTGATGTGACTCTCTCCCTCACCTCGGCAATGCTTCATGCCGAATAAAAATCACTAGGTTTATAGTCATAATAGACAGTGTCGTCACAACGATGACGTAGAAACCAAATTGTCTTGTTACCCCAACAGTTGAATCGTAGACCAGATTCTTCCTCCAAGAATAATTTAAATCCACGACGATACCAGTCTCATAAAAATAAACTAAAATCATGATTGGGATTCTTTCCAATCATAGCGGGGTAAGTATTCTCCCAATGATCACATTTGTCATACTGACAATTGGAGCACAGAAATCCTCTAGGGCGAGAGTCACAAATCTCTTCAAGACATGAATTACATACTTTAATTTGTACTGCATAGCCTCTATGTAAGTTGCAGGGATTAAATAATTTGCACCTTTCATTATAGTCATCAATAATTGCACAATTCTCACATTGAGTCCAACTGCCAAGAGTGTACATGCATAGTGGACTCGTATAGAAAATTTTTTTTTGGTTTCCGATGTCAACTCTCTCAAAGCTAAAATGAAACTGATCGTCCTCGCTCGATAAATTCAGGGTGAAGGTCAGGTGAGAGGAGTAACTCTGTGATGTCACCTCTTTCGAATGGGGAGCCATCTACATTGAATCTATGGCAATGTTTTCAAAAGTATATCCACGATATTATTCTGCTTTGTTTCAATTAATATGTCAATAAATTGAGTATAAGCATTTGAGTCACATCGACAATGTTTCATACAATAGTCCAATGGGGGAGAATCAGTCCGCATAATATTGTCAAGTGTTCCCCGAGAGAATATCCTGCGTTGAAGAGATAACTCGAGAAAATCATCATCCAAAATCAAATGTTTTTCCATTAACACCAGATTCGATCTAATTCTCTCTTTCTCAAATTTATTCATTTTCAATCCTTTCACTCTGACTGCTGACTCTAGACTAACCATGATTCGTTAGCCTAACATTCTAACAAAAAGAAAGGGAACATTTTTGATTTCGAAACAATTTTATTGGATAATTACAACAATAATAGTAGACATGTACAATTAACGATACAGTTTATTGTCTTCGATATGTTTTACTAATGCACTTAAAGCACATTGAAGTCTATTCACATGCGCTATATCGACTTTTGCAGCGAAGCATAATTGCTCCTCCATTTTAAATTTGCTCAAGGATATCACATATCTTGCATATACTTCATCCCATTCCAGACGAAGCCGTGGTCCTCTCGTTATTTCCACCGTAATGTTTGGTGCTCTTGTATTATTGCTACCAACTCCACTATCAACTTCTAATAGGGTAAAAATTCCACTCATTATCAGCACAAATATATCCAAATGAGTAAAGTCAAACTGTTCTCGCTCCTTTAAATTATATTCGCAGACTAATAAAAACTATAGCAAAAATCCTTTCCTTATATTCTCTGCAATCCTTTCCCGCTAATATTTCCTACCACCTGATTGGCATAAAAAGAGAAAAGTGATCCTGTTTTCTGTTATCGGATCAATAAATTTCCCCATCTATTATGTAATCAAGTTCTCAGAAATCCACTTTTCCTAGTCGATTACGCAATCAATTTCTTGGAAATCCACTTGTCCTAGTCGATTACACAATCAATTTCTCAGAAATCCACTTCCCCTCGGTTACGCAATCAGGTTCTTTGAAATTCACTTCCCTCCTCTTGTCCTAAATCAATACATCTCTTCCCCACCGTCAATGAGCATGTGCAAACTTCGCCCGGAGACAATACACCTGGACAAACAACAACAAATCAATTGACCTTGACCTCCATTAGACTCGATCAATAATTCTTAAATAAATTATGTTCGTACAGCGTTAGACTCAATTGTAGATGGCAGCACATGTGTTCGTCAAGTTTCTCCTGATAGGGTTCTACTTATGTATATATATTTTTTTTTATATATATATATATATATATATATATATATATATATATATATATATATATATATATATATATATATATATATATATATATATATATATATATATATATATATATATATATATATATATATATATATATATATATATATATATATATATATATATATATATATATATATATATATATATATATATATATATATATATATATATATATATATAGTTACATTTATAGTTATAGTTGACTTTTATAGTTATATTTGACCTTATATGCGGTATACCATGACGTGAGGTAGACTATAGGAGGAACAGAAAAATAGTACACCCCTTTCTTGTGTCACAATCCGATATTAATTTCATTTTGTTTTTAAATATTTGCCCTCATTAAGGTTCTTTGGCCCTGTCTACATTTGTGGATGTTTGCCTTCATTAAGATTCTTTGGCCTTTTCTACATTTCTAGATGTTTCCCTCCATTAAGGTTCTTTGGCCCTGTCTACATATTTGAAGTTGATCAGCGAAACCAATTTGTGTTTTTTTTCAAATGTTTCTTGGGCTTTTTACAGCAAAACAACCAAACCATAGGTTCCTTTTGGCTCAGGAAATTAAGATTGCAAAAATCAATCAGTGACAGCAAGGTCTTTTTCAAGGTCCCTTATCACCCCATCCTACAGACAAAAATATGTGGTATTTTTAGCCTATAAATAATCCATGGAAGTTTCAAGATTATAAAAATGATGTATTTTTTTTGCCGGAACTTCAAAGAGAATCTTAGGTGCCAAAATTCTTTTTTAACGCTAGAGTCTTCTTGTCCAGGAACTTAAGGCATGTAATGTCAGTTCAATCAGAAAAAGTGCCCCTTGGGCGTTTCTTGGTACCTATTTTCGAAGAAAGCATAAATTTGTTCTTGCAATTTCTTTTTTTGTCTAATTCGAGCACTTTCACCAAAAGTTTGAAATTTGGAAAACAAAAATACTTGGTGATTTTTGGGGAGGTATCCAGGTTTTTTCTTGTTTAATAGGGTCAATGTAACCAACGGACATAAAGATATAAATTTATGACGATAAGACAAAAAAAAATTGATCTCTTATCACGCCTCATTTTTGGGGGTGTCCTGAACCCAGACACTCTTTTTATTATATTAGGCTTCCTTTGGCCCAGGATATTTTGAACAGTGTGCTTTAGTTTTTCCAATCATCGATGACCAATGAAAAAACTCACTATAATAATCAAGTTGACTGGAAGGAACTAAGGAAAATAAATTGACTATTTAATATATAATGATGTTTATTCATGGAAATCTAGGCAGTTCAGTATGTAACACTGTATCTTCAACATATAACGTTGTACATTGTATTCAATATACAACACCGCACATAAATACAACACTCTATTTTTTCTTTGTCAATGTTGTGAATATAAAAGAAACTTTTTAATATATTTGGTGTTCAGTAAAGCGCAAGTGACAAAGACTGTTGAGCAAAATTGAAGGAGATTTGAAGGGTCATACAAAAACGGCCGTTTTTGCGTGAAAACGCAGCAGTGTGAACCAAGGGTTAGTTATAAATATTGAGTAACTAGGTCAAGTGCAGCGCGGAGGTTCAGCGATGGATTTCAATATATATTTGGGAATAGGTTCCCTTCTTTTACCAACCATGTCCGTGTACTGATTTATTTTCAATTATCAGAAAATACATGTTACGTGTCATATTAATCTAACTTTGTCGATTGGTTATATTTGTGAAAATCATTGAGCCTCCTGTTAGGTTCTAGGCGCCAACTCTTCCTAAGAAATACCCCCGTTGAACCATTTCCCCAGAAAATACCCCCGTCGGAGATATCCCCCTGGAAAATACCCCTTACGGCTTGTTGGTCTCCATTCACTTTAAACATATAAGAAAAGACTAAAATCCGTGTGGGCTATAAGTCAATTCCTACCTCCACCCTCCCCTCGAATCTCCCTTCGAACTTATTCTGTTTTTTTTCTGAAGGCTCAATGAGAGCTGGGATGTTTCTGCATTCAAGTGCGCTATTTGAGGTATCTCTCTCCCTCCCTAACTACAAAACAATCAGAAAATCCCACTTTAGATGTTTAATTATCTTGTTAAGTTAATTTGTCTTGGGGGGAGTTGTTTCTCTGGAGGGGGGGGAGTTTACAAAAGGAACTTTTAAAAACACATCAAAAATGTGAAACTAATATCAACTCCCTTATGATTGCTGGGAATATTTCTGGTCTACGCTGATATTATGAAAGTAAAGAGTAATATTAAACCCCAAAATGAGCAGAATATATTCCATATACGAGAGGGACTGCTCCGTCCTCATCCACATCTCCACCCCATGGTAAAAAAAAAAATTCGGAGGGTGCTCATTAGATCATAAATTTAGAGTTCGAGTATATTTTTTTTAAGTCAAAAGTGATTGGACACCAACCAGCCACGGCGGGGTGGGGGGGGGGTGTATTTTTCAAGAGATATTTTCCGTGGGTTTTATTTTCAAGGGTTATTTTCCACAGGAGGGGGCGGTATTTTCCGAGTGGTAAACGTCAGCCACCTTTTTAAATGTTGTGAAATGGAATATTAGCTTTTATTTTTTATGCAACCCCCTAACCTTCAATGATTCCTTAAAATGTATTTTTGTGTATAATTTGTGCTGGTTCTGAATGACACACCTTAATTGATACGGCCAGTAGCTGAATTTTGAAAATTTTATTTCAAGGTGTGGACACAAACGAATATAAGGCTGAAAAAAGAAGAATCCTTACGAGGTTATTACAGCAGTGATAATTAAAAGTGCGATATATACCCTTTTTGTTACTTTTCAGCAAAGCCAAAAAACAGAAAGAAGTTTGTTGGCTGTGGTCACTCTGGAAGATGAGACTATGGAGATAAAGGTGACATATTCTAAAACTAATTTTTATACTCTTTTCAGGGGTATAATTCCGAGCGAATTCAAAATTATTACATTTTAAGGCACATCCATTCTTTTTCCTATAGAGTAAGAAAAGCTTCTTCTGTCAAAAGTATTCTGATTGAAATCGAAATTAATCCATTTTTGGCGTATGCCTCCTTTTTCCTTGGCAGAAAAAGAAGATAAATGCCGCTATAGCTCCTTAAGATAATCCTCTGCTGTCAAAACTAGCGTATGTCTCTTTCCTATCTTCGTAACGGTACTTCGTAACGGACGATTTTGATTGTACCGGTCGATTCCTCCTGCTGAGTTTACCCACGAACATACATAACTCATTTTCGATGAAAATGGCATATGCCATACAGTTAAGTATTTGATTATCAGAACCAATTGGTTAACCTAAATTACCTGATAACACAATCTTGATCTCCTGAGCCGACCGATTAGACTTATTCGAGGTCTTCGACAAGGATCTGTATTAAGCCCCATCCTGTTGAATACCCTGGCATTCGGAATAACCAAAAACGTTGTTGGAGGATTGAGCATCAATCTATGCGACCTCAGCCTACTTTCCTATGCTGACGATCTGCTGATGTTAATCTGCAACCTTACTTCTCTACAAGAAAATATTGACCGCCTGATAACTATTTACAAAAGTATCGGTATAAAGGTCAACCCGCTAAAGACGAAGCAAAACCTCTAAAAGTTGATTTTTTTTGCTCCCACTTTCATCTATGCTTAAATCACCAGCATAAGCTAAGTTCAGAGTAGAGATGACCCTATTGATCCGAGCAGGGCTCCATATATGGGCCGAGAGTCCCTAGAGAGAACACCTGTGCTGTCAGTCCGACGGGGCACCATATATGGGTATGGAATCCCCAGGGAGAACAAGTTTCCGAGAAATTGATTGCGTGACCTATCCTAACCTCATGAGCTCGTGACGGGGCACCATATATGGACATAGACTCCCTAGGGGAAATGGTTTTCCGAGAAATTGATTGCGTAATCGAAGGGGAAGGGCATTTCTGAAAAATTGTTTGCTTAATCGATTGGGAATTGTATTGATCCGATAACGGGAAACAAATCACGTGTCTCCTTCTAAGCCAATCAGAGGGCTTGTTACATATTAGCGGTGGAGGATTGCAGAAAATATAAGGAAAGGATTTTTGCTATAGTTTTTTTTTATTAGTCCGTGAATAGAATTCACTAAGTTTTTAGTTAGCAGTGTGATAACATGAGTGAACAAGTTGAGTTAGAAATATCCTTTTATTGCAACTTCTATTTGTAAAAGTCATTTTCATGATTTTGAACATTCTCATGAACCTACTCTATGTTCAGACAGCAGAGATAGATCAGAAGAATCTAGAGAAAATGAGAAGAAAAATTACATGTGATATGGAGAGAAATTTATACCGATTGCAAGTAAGCTCACATAAAACAAGGTTTGATATGACAGAAAAGGAAGATCAAATGAAGAGACTGGGAAAAGAGGGATGTCTCTATAGCGTAAAAGACAGCAGTGAAAACCCAATGAAAAATGTGTATAAATCAAGATATAACTCTGAATATTATGATGAATATGTTCTAAGAGAAGAGAAAAAGTGGCCATTTAAGAGACAACATAAGAGGTCATTCTACGAAAAGGATTTTAAACAACGAAAACCGTGGTGGAAGAGTTCTCATATATGATTTAACGATAAATCTAGTTATTGATATGTATAATGAGTTTTATATTATAATCATACAATAAATTTGTTTACTATTTTAATTTTCACATATTATTATATATATATATATATATATATATATAATCATATATATATATATCATATATGTATATGTACTATATATCATATATATATATATATATATATATATATATATATATATATATATATATACACATATATAGTATATATATATATATATATATATATATATATATATATATATATATATATATATATATATATATATATATATATACATATATATATATATATATATATATATATATAAATAAAAAAAAAAAAAAAAAAAAAAACACACACACATATATATATATATATATATATATATATATATATACATATATACATATACATATACATATACATATACATATATATATATATATATATATATATATATATATATATATATATATATATATATATATATATATATATATATATAGAGTAAGGATATCATCAGAGACTTCTGTGCATGAATAGTTCAGATTGAATAGATCAGCCTTTAGAATGGTATCAATCCTCAATCAAGTTTTCTATCAAAGATAAAAATAAATCATTCTTCAAATATTTATTCTATTGTTATATCAATATTTATTATAGTTTTCATGTACACTATCTCAGGTTCAATTATTTGAACCTCGTCTTCTTCTTCAATTACTACTATATCTAGGAGAGGAGGCATGTCAAATAAATCCTCTCGTATTCTTATGTTATTCATCGAAGAGGGCAAACCATCAACCAACCGCTTATCATCTTCTCTACAGAGTCGGCCCGAAGGTCCCCTCCGTACCAAATCCTCTGACGTATATGATAAACCATCTTCTGTATAATGGATCTCCATTATATCATCAGTAGCATCTACATTACTGTTAAGAAGAAGGAATTCTTCTTCAGATTCAGATAAAATCCATGCATCCCACATGTTCTCCCCCTCTTGAACATACTCGTGGGATGTTCTATAAATGTAATAAACAGGATTACTTAATATTTTTCATTATATCCATAATTTTTATGTCTAAAATTCATCAACTAGCTAGATATCTAAATTTAAAATCTGGAAAAAACTTTTTTTCCATAAGAAGGCATTTTTCAGACAAAAGTAAAGAGCTTCTAGACTAAATAAAGTACGAATAAATATAATAATAAGTAATATTTCAAACTTATATTTTCTGTAAAACTAATGTTTAATGAAAAGCGTGCTAGTGACAAAAAAGATTTTTCAACAAAGGACATTTTTCAGCTACAATTAAAAAGCTGCTAGGCGAGATCAAATATAATCAGAAATAATAACCAATAATTGTTCAAACTTAAATTTTCTGTAAACTTATGTCTAATGATAAACTTGTCAGTGACAAAAACTTTTTTTCACAAAGGACATTTTTCAACTAAAAGTAAAGAACTGCTAGACTAAATCAAAGATGAGCAGAAATAATAACGAATAATTGTTCAAACTTAAATTTTCTGTAAACTTATGTCTAATGATAAACTTGTTAGGGTGACAAAAACTTTTTTTTTCCACAAGAGAGCATTTTTCAACTAAAAGTAAAGAGCTTATAGACTAGATCAAAGTTGAGTAGAAATAATAAATAATAACAGTTCAAACTTCAATTTTCTGTAGACTTCTTTCTAATAATAAGCGTGTTAGAGTGACGAATACTTTTTTTCTATAAGAGGGCCTTTTTAAGCTAAATGTAAAGAGCTTCTTGATTAAGTCAAAGACGAGTAGATAAAATAACGAATAATTGTTCAAACTTCGACTTGCTTTGAACTTATTTATAATGATAAACGTTTTAGAGTGAAAAAAACTTTTTTTACACAAGAGGGCATTTTCAAATAAAAGTACATAGCTTCTATAATAAATAAAAGATGAGCACAAATAATAAAGAATAATTGTTCAAACTTAAATTTTCTGTACACTTATGTCTAATGATAAACTTGTTAGAGCGCCAAAAACTTTTTTTCCACAAGAGGGAATTTTCAACTAAAAGTAAAGAGCTGCTAGACTAAATCAAAGACGAGCAGAAATAATAACGAATAATTCTTCAAACTTAAATTTTCTGTAAACTTATGTCTAGTGATAAATTTGTTAGAGGGACAAAAACTATTTTTTCCCCAAAGGACATTTTTAAGCAAAAAGTAAAGAGCCGCTACACTACATAGAAGCCGAAGAGAACAAAAAAAGAATAATTGTTCAAAAAAAAATTTCTGTAAGACTATATATAGTCATAAATTTGTTTTAGTGAAAAAAACTTTTTTTTCAATAAGAGGGCATTTTTCAACCAAAAGTAAAGAGCTGCTAGACTAAATCAAAAAAAAATCATGAATTTATGCACAGTTTTAACTAGCCAGGGCTAAATTTGTTAACGATGGATCATTTTCTTAAGAAAAAACTCAAAATTAGAAAGAAATACTAAATGTTCCTTTATTAGGAAAGTAACACGATAAAAAATCAAGAGTTTGTGCACAGTTTTAACTAGCTAAGGCTAAATTTGTTAAAGAAGGGTCATTTTCTTAAGAAAAAACTCAAAATTAGGAAGGAATACCAAATGTTCCTTTATTACCTAAGTAACACGACAACAAATCAAGAGTTTATGTGCAGTTTTAACTGGCTAAGGCTAAATTTGTTAAATAAGGGCCATTTTCTTAAGAAAAATTCAAAATTAGGAAAGAATACCAAATGTTCCTTTATTACCTAAGTAACACGACAAAAAATCAAGAGTTTATGTGCAGTTTTAACTAGCTAAGGCTAAATTTGTTAAATAAGGGCCATTTTCTTAAGAAAACCTCAAAATTAGGAAAGAATAACATCGTTTACCATATGAACTAATAAAATTTACAAAAAATCAGGTGTTGTTTTGCTGAAGTTTATTTCTTTTGATAATTTTGATAAATTTTTTAATCAACATTATTAATATTATAAAAATTATGGAAGACAAACCACATCACCTTTTGTTCATAATAACCCCATCAAAAATCACTCATTTTTTTTCATAATTTAATAGAAAATGCGAAAGTATCTGATGATGGACCAAATTCTTAAGAAAAAACTCAAAAACAGGAAAGAATACCAAATGTTCCTTTATTACCTAAGTAACACGACAAAGCAATTTTCACATAAATTAAATCTTTTTATAGAATAGCCTAAATCTTGTAAAATATAATCACGAAAAAAATTGTCATGCTACAGTTGCGATGTGTGTATAATATACAAGTACCGGAATTGTTCATGGATAGAGAACCGGATTACACGGTATTATTTAAAAACGATAAGAAATTAAATTAAAAAAAAATTCAACTGAAAGTAAGAAGCAACATCAAAGCTTATAAACGAACAGAAATTGTTACGTATATGAAAAGGGTTGCCCCCTCCTCAAGACCTCGCTCTTTACACAACTTTTTTTAGAATTTAAAAACAAAGCTTATTATTATGAAAAATATTGAATAAAATTTTTTATTTGATTATCTGAACCTTAGTTTAATGTTTTACTTTGAACAAACTACTTTGTTAATGCGTTACTTTTTATAAACACCGAGTCTAAATTAAATATTTAGGTGTTTGAAAACCAAGTTCAAAACTGACGATATTGTTAAAAAAATTAGGTCCAACGCTTCGACATTGCTCAATAGAATTAAATGCTGGGAGTTTATATCTTAGTTTTTCTAAGTAGGCTATTGTTTTGTGTATATTTTTTTGTAATTACTTACTTTTTTCATTAATTCTGAACAAATGGTACCCATTAATGGGTTTATAGATCCTTAATTTACAGGTCTGGATATCTCGTAAAGGCTAAGGACAGTAAAAATGTTTATTTCTAGCAGCAAATATAGTTTATTCTAAACAAATGGTACGCAAAAATGGGTTTTATAGATACTTAATTTACAGGTCTGGCTATCTCATAATGGCTAAGGTTAGCTAAAAATGTTTATTTTTATCAAAAAATATAGTTTATTCTAAATAAATGGTAGGCAAAAAATGGGTTTATAGACACTTAATTTACAGGACAGGGTATTTCTAGCAAAAAATATAGTTAATTCTAATTAATGGTACGCAAAATAGGTTTACAGATACCTAATTTACAGGTCTGGCTATCTCGTAATGTCTAAGGACTGCTAAAAATATTTATTTCTACCAAAAAATATAGTTTATTCTAAACAAATGGTACCCACAAATGGGTGCGGGCTCGGGGGGTGTGGGTCCCGCATCTCTGATCGGCTTAGACTTACGGGGTAATTAGAGAGAGAGAGAGAGCAAGGGGACCTCAGTTAAGATAGAGTGATGGAGAGGGGGGAATGCTATGCTGATTAGTGACGCTCAAAAACAGTCCCATTTTTTTCTAAATAGTTCAAAAATTAGGACCAGTGGGATGTATCAACTCATAGAATCATTAAACGGACAAAAAATTGTTTTTCTCCTATCGCATTAAAATTTTTAGGGTTTGTACACTGGACCAAGGGGACCTTAACGAGAACAATAAATTTTAGAAGAAAAATGCGGTTATATCGATTTTTTGTTTGAAAAATTAAAGTGATTGTAATTCATGCACAGTTTTAACTAGCTAACGCTAAATTTGTTAAAGATGGGCCATTTTCCTAAGAAAAAACTCAAATTTAAGGAAAACCAAGCCAGTTCCAATTCCTAGAAAATTAACAACTGTCTATCATCACTATAAAAAAATTCCACCATGTCTTAAAAAGTTATTTAAACTCACATTAACCATTGGAGAATCATCGACTACATTTGAACTATTCATCATTATATTTCTGTCTATATTTCAATTTGCACTGCTTTTAAAACCTTCAAAACCACAAAATAAACTCTAATAACGGTTAATTATTACGAAAATCATACGGGGTGAAGAATTCAGAAGATTCGTTGTCTACCATTTATAATTTATACCTCTTGGGAAAGGTTTCGAGCAGAAACACACATCTTTCATCAACATTTATATTTCTAATTCTTCACCGTAACGGCACTTTTTCCAAAATTGTCTGGAAAAAGTGACGGGGAAAGGTTTCTTCATTCCCCCTGGGGAAAGGTTTTATAAGTTATGAAATTTATACATAAAGCCAGTAAAAGTTGGGATATAGTTAGGTTAGGATAATTAAATTATAGTCACCCCTCAATGGAACAGTTATGTCAATCCGAGAGTTTTATTCTTAAAATGAATACATTGGTCTATCATTAAAGACATTTTCAGTCTCATATCTGCAAAAATGTGAAATTTCGTAATTTACTAAATGAAAGATCATGGATGCATGTTTACTTGTTGTTTTTTTTTCCAAGGGTGATCCTATTGATCCAGTGAATACAGACCGTCAAGGGAGGGTTCATTCTAATGGAAAAATATTCTAGTGCCCCTTTTAAGTGACAAAAATAATTGGAGGACAGCTAGGCCCCCTCCCACGTCACCTTTTTCCAAATTCGTCTAATCAAATTTTGAGATGGATTTTTTCTTCAGCATAGTTGAATGGCTCAATAACTATGTCTTTAGAGATAAAATGATCCCTTCAGCCCCTGGGGAAAGGTTTTTAAGTTATGAAATTTTTACTTAAAGCCGGTAAAAGTTGGGAATGAAAAAGATTCGTACTCCAGATCGAAACACGACCGTCGAGAGAGGGTTCATTCTAATAGAAAAAGATTTTAGTGCCCTTTTTAATTGACAAAAATAATTGGAGGACAACTAGGCCCCCACCCACATTACCTTTTTCCAAAATCGTCTAATGGGAGACGCGGAGCCGAAGGCCGGCCACAGACGAGACCCCCCACCCCCAGGGCCGTAGGCTGAAGGCCCACCGTGGCGGGACCCCCCCCAGCTTTCCCCAGGGCCGCAGGCTGAAGGCCGGCCGCGGGCAGGATCCCCCACCCCTCTGAGCCACAGGTCGAAGGCCGGTCGCGGGCGGGACCCCCCACCCTCCGGGGTCACAGGGCCGAAAGCCGGCCACGGGCGGGACCCCCACCCCCCCCAGGTTAGGTTACCTAACATTTCTAGGGTTAGCTTAGGTTAGGTTAACTTACACTAGGTTAAGTGGCGCGCCACTTAACCTAGGAGGGTGGGGGGTCCCGCCCGCGGCCGGCCTTCAACCTGTGGCCCCGGGGGGTGGGGAATCCTGCCCGTGGCCGGCCTTCGGCCTGCGGCCCCGGGGAATAGGGGGTCCCGCCGTGGTGGGCCTTCCGCCTGCGGCCCCGGGGGTGGGGGTCTCGTCCGCGGCCGGCCTTCGACTCCGCGGCTCCCTTTAGACGATTTTGGAAAAAGGTGATGTGGGAGGGGGCCTAGTTGTCCTCCAATTATTTTTGTCACTTAAAAGGGGCACTAGAATATTTTTCCATTAGAATGAACCCTCTCTCGACGGTCTGTATTCACTGGATCAATAGGATCACCCTTGGAAAAAAACAATAAGTAAACATGCATCCATGATCTTTCATTTAGCAAATTACGAAATTCCACATTTTTGCAGATACGAGATTGAAATTGTCTTTAATGATAGACCAATGTATTCATTTTAAGAATAAAACTCTCGGATTGAAATAACTGTTCCATTGAGGGGTGACTTTGTAAGTCTTATGCAAATGGATGAAGTCTTATATGAATTTGTTCTATAGTTCTATATAGCATTTGTTAATTTAATTATGGAAAGGTAATTTTTTCTCAATATGATTTAATTATCCTAACCTAACTATATCCCAACTTTTACTGGCTTTATGTATAAATTTCAAAACTTATAAAACCTTTCCCCAGGGGGGGATGAAGAAACCTTTCCCCGTCACTTTTTCCAGACAATTTTGGAAAAAAGGCCGTTACGGTGAAGAATTAGAAATATAAATTTTGATGAAGGATGTGTGTTTCTGCTCGAAACCGTTCCCAAGGTGGATATATGATAAATGGTAGACAATGAGTCTTCTGGATTCTTCACCCCGTATGATTTTCGTAATAATTAACCGTTATTAGAGTTTATTTTGTGGTTTTGAAGGTTTTAAAACCAGTGCAAATTGAAATATAGACTGAAATATAATGATGAATAGCTCAAATGTAGTCGATGATTCTCCAATGGTTGATGTGAGTTTAAATAACTTTTTAAGACATGGTGGAATTTTTGTATAGTGATGATAGACAGTTGTTAATTTTCTAGGAATTGAAACTGACTTGGTTTTCCGTAAATTTGAGTTTTTTCTTAAGAATATGGCCCATCTTTAACAAATTTAGCCTTAGCTAGTTAAAACTGTGCATAAATTACAACCACTTTAATTTTTCGCACAAAAAATAGATATAACCGCATTTTTCTTCTAGGTCCCCTTGTCTCTCTCTCTCTAATTACCCTGTAAGTCTAAGCCGATCAGAGATGCGGGACCCACACCCCCCAAGCCCCCACCCATTTGTGGATACCATTTGTTTAGAATAAAGTATATTTTTTGCTAGAAATAAATATTTTTAGCAGTCCTTAGACATTACGAGATAGCCAGACCTGTAAATTAGGTATCTGTAAACCCATTTTGCATACCATTAATTAGAATTAACTATATTTTTTGCTAGAAATACCCTGTCCTGTAAATTAAGTGTCTATAAACCCATTTTTTGCCTACCATTTATTTAGAATAAACTATATTTTTTGATAAAAATAAACATTTTTAGCTAACCTTAGCCATTAAGAGATAGCCAGACCTGTAAATTATGTATCAATAAAACCCATTTTTGTGTACCTTTTGTTTAGAATAAACTATATTTGCTGCTAGAAATATACATTTTTACTGTCCTTAGCCATTACGTGACATCCAAACCTGTAAATTAAATATCTATAAACTCATTACTGGGTACCATTTGTTCAGAATTAATGAAAAAAGTAAGTAATTACAAAAAATATACACAAAACAATAGCCTACTTAGAAAAACTAAGATATAAACTCCCAGCATTTAATTCTATTGAGCAATGTCGAAGCGTTGGACCTAATTTTTTTTAACGATATCGTCAGTTTTGAACTTGGTTTTCAAACACCTAAATATATAATGCCTTTAGACTCGGTGTTTATAAAAAGTAACGCATTAACAAAGTAGTTTGTTCAAAGTAAAACACTAAACTAAGGTTCAGACAATCAAATAAAAAGTTTTATTCAATATTTTTAATAATAATAAGCTTTGTTTTTAAATTCTAAAAAAAGTTGTGTAAAGAGCGAGGTGTTGAGGAGGGGGCAACCCTTTTATATACGTAATAATTTCTGTTCGTTTATAAGCTTTGATGTTTCTTCTTACTTTCAGTTGATTTTTTTTAATCTAATTTCTTATCGTTTTTAAATAATACCGTGTAATCCGGTTCTCTCTCTATGAACAATTCCGGTACTTGTATATTATACACACATCGCAACTGTAGCAATACAATTTTTTTTCGTGATTATATTTTGCAAGATGTAGGCTATTCTATAAAAAGATTTAATTTATATGAAAATTGCTTTGTCGTGTTACTTAGGTAATAAAGGGATATTCGGTATTCTTTCCTAATTTTGAGTTTCTCCTTAAGAAAATGGTCCATCTTTAACAAATTTAGGCTTAGCTAGTTAAAACTGCACATAAACTCTTGATTTTTTGTCATGTTAGTTATTTAATAAATTAACATTTTTTCTTATGTTCTATTTTTGAGTTTATTTAGAAGCTGGTGTCAAGTTTTTCAAAAATGAGTCTTGTCCAGTAAAAACTGAACAAAAACTCTTTATTTTTTGTCGCGTTTATTCAGTAAAAAAGTTAAATTATTTTCTACGTACTAGTGTCTAGATTATTCTCTTGAAATTTGCCCATCTTTAACAAATTTAGCCTTAGCTAGTTAAAACTGTGCACAAATTCTTGATTTTTTATCGTGTTACTTTCCTAATAAAGGAACATTTAGTATTTTTTTTTCTAATTTTGAGTTTTTTCTTAAGAAAATGGTCCATCGTTAACAAATTTAGCCCTAGCTAGTTAAAACTGTGCATAAATTCATGATTTTTTTATTTAGTCTAGCAGCTCTTTATTTTTAGTTTAAAAATGTCCTTTGTGGAAAAAAAAGTTTTTTTCACTATCCCGCGTTTGTAATTTGGTATGCTCCTAAAGAAAATTTAAACATTAGAAACTATTCGTTGTTATTTCTGCTCGTGTTTGATGTATTCTGTCCTCTCTTTACATGTTGGTGAAAAATTCCATGGATTGGAAAAATTTTTTTTTCACTCTAAAACGCTTATAATAATACATAAAGTTACAGAAAATTTAAGTTTGAACAATTATTCGTTATTATTTATGCTCGTCTTTGATTTAGTCTAGCAGCTCTTTACTTTTAGTTGAAAAATGTCCTCTGTGGAAAAAAAAGTTTTTGTCACTCTAACAAGTTTATCACTAGACATAAGTTTACAGAAAATTTAGCTTTGAACAATTATTCGTTATTATTTCTGCTTGTCTTTGATTTAGTCTAGCAGCTCTTTATTTTAGTTGAAAAATGTCCTCTTGTGGAAGAAAAGTTCTTGTCACTCTAACAAGTTTATCACTAGACATAAGTTTACATACAATTTAAGCTCGAACTGATATTCGTTATTAGTGCTGCTCGTCATTTATTCATTAAAGAAGCTAATGACATTTATCTGCATTATGACTACGGATGGAAAAAAAGTTTTTTTCACATCAGCTTATGTCACTAGGCAAAAGCTTAATGAAAATTTAAGCCATTACAATACGTCTTTAATAGTGCTTTTCGTTTAATATATTGTCTTGATTATGGGTAAATATCGCTGAAAATGCCCTCTTGTGGAAAAAAAATTTTTTGTCACTCTAACACGTTTATCATTAGACATAAGTTTACAGAAAATTTAAGTTTGAACAATTATTCGTTAGTATTTCTGCTCATCTTTGATTTAGTCTAGCAGCTTTTTACTTTTAGTTGAAAAATGCCCTCTTGTGGAAAAAAAAACTTTTTATCACTCTAACAAGTTTATCATTAGAAATTAGTTTACAGAAAATTTAAGTTTGAACAATTATTCGTTATTATTTCTGCTCGTCTTTGATTTAGTCTAGCAGCTCTTTACTTTTAGTTGAACAATGTCCTTTTGTGGAAAAGAAGTTTTTTTCACTCTAACAAGTTTATCATTAGACATAAGTTTACAGAAAATTTAAGTTTGAACAATTATTCATTATTATTTCTGCTCGTCTTTTATTTAGTCTAGAAGCTCTTTACTTCTAGTTGGAAAATGTCCTCTGTGAAAAAAAAAATCTTTGTCACTCCAACAATTTTATCATTTGATATATGCTTACTGAAGATATAAGTTTCAACAGTTATTCGTTATTATTTCTCCTCATCGTTGATTCCGTCTAGTAGCTCTTTACTTATAGTTGAAAAATGTCCTTTGTGGAAAAAACGTTTTTGTCACTCTAAACAAGTTTGTAATTTATTATAAGATTAAAGAAAATTTATGTTTGAAAAATTATTCGTTATTATTTCTACTCATCTTTGATTTAGTCTAGCAGCTCTTTACTTTTAGTTGAAAAATGCCCTCTTGTGGAAAATAAGTTTTTTCCAGATTTTAAATTTAGATATCTAGCTAGTTGATGAATTTTAGACATAAAAATTATGGATATAATGAAAAATATTAAGTAATCCTGTTTATTACATTTATAGAACATCCCCGAGTATGTTCAAGAGGGGGAGAACCTGTGGGATGCATGGATTTTATCTGAATCTGAAGAAGAATTCCTTCTTCTTAACAGTAATGTAGATGCTACTGATGATATAATGGAGATCCATTATACAGAAGATGGTTTAACATATACGTCGGAGGATTTGGTACGGAGGGGACCTTCGGGCCGACTCTGTATAGAAGATGATGAGCGGTTGGTTGATGGTTTGCCCTCTTCGATGAATAACATAAGAATACGAGAGGATTTATTTGACATGCCTCCTCTCCTAGATATAGTAGTAATTGAAGAAGAAGACGAGGTTCAAATAATTGAACCTGAGATAGTGTACATGAAAACTATAATAAATATTGATATAACAAAAGAATAAATATTTGAAGAATGATTTATTTTTATCTTTGATAGAATACTTGATTGAGGATTGATACCATTCTAAGGGCTGATCTATTCAATCTGAACTATTCATGCACAGAAGTCTCTGATGACATCCTTACTCTATATATATATATATATATATATATATATATATATATATATATATATATATATATATATATATATATATATATATATATATGTAAATGTATATATATATATATATATATATATATATATATATATATATATATATATATATATATATATATATATATATATGTATATATATATATATATATATATATATATATATATATATATATATATATATATATATATATATATATATATAACTAATATGTGAAAATTGAAATAGTACAAACAAATGATTATAATATATGATTATATATTATATATATGATTATATAATATATGATTATATAATATATGATTATAATATAAAACTTATTATACATTTCAATAATTAGATTTATCGTTAAATCATATATGAGAACTCTTCCACCACGGTTTTCGTTGCTTAAAATCCTTTTCGTAGAATGACCTCTTATGTTGTCTCTTAAATGGCCACTTTTTCTTTTCTCTTAGAACATATTCATCATAATATTCAGAGTTATATCTTGCTTTATACACATTTTTCATTGAGTTTTCACTGCTGTCTTTTACGCTATAGAGACATCCCTCTTTTAACAGTCTCTTCATTTGATCTTCCTTTTCTGTCATATCAATCTTTTATGTGAGCTTACTTGCAATCGGTATAAATTTCTCTCCATATCACATATAATTTTTCTTCTCATTTCCTCTAGATTCTTCTCATCTATCTCTGCCTCTATGCTGTCTGAACATAGAGTAGGTTCATGAGAATGTTCAAAATCATGAAAATGACCTTTACAAATAGAACAGTTGCAATAAAAGGATATTTCTAACTCAACTTGTTCACTCATGCTATCACACTGCTAATTAAGGACTTAGTGAATTCTATTCACAGACTATTAAAAAAAACTATAGCAAAAATCCATTTCCTTATATTCTCTGCAATCCTCCGCCGCTAATACGTAACCAGCCTTCTGATTGGCTTAGAAGGCTTAGACACGTGATTTGTTTCCCGTTATCGGATCAATAAAATTCCCAATCGATTACGCAATCAATTTCTCAGAAATTCACTTCCCCTTCGATTACGCAATCAATTTCTCAGAAATCTATGTCCCCTAAGGACGCTCTGCCCATATTGGGAGCCCCATCAGGAGCTCTTGAGGTTAGGTGAGGTTAAGTGATCAATTTCTCGGAAACTCGTTCTGCCTGAGGATTCCATGCCCATATATGGTGCCCCGTCAGACTGACAGCTCAGGTGCTCTCTCTAGGGACTATAGGTCCATATATGGAGCCCTGTTCGGATCAATAAAGTCATTTCTACTGTTCAGGAGAGTTTTTCCTCCCCATTTGATTCCGTGGTCTTCCATGGCCTTTCTTTTACTCCTTAAGACAAAGTCCATCAAAATAATCCATATAAAGGGATAGAACACATTCCTGTTTAACTCTTGATTGAATACAAAACCAGCAGCTAACTTTATCCCCTACCTTAACCGCAGCAGTGTTATTCTCTTACTTAGCACTAATCCCTTTAATGTATTTGTCTGCTATACCGCACAAGGATAAGACCTTTGCTAAAGCTCTTCTACCAACAGAATTGAACGCCTGCTAATAATCTTTAAAACTTAGGACCAAAGGTGTTTGAAAATTAAGGCACTTGTCAATTATTTACCTAAGAGTAAAAATTCCGTCGATACATCCTCTACCTTTTCTAAAACCGCACTGTTCTTCTGTTAAAACTTTGTCTACAGCATCTCTTAGTCTAAAAAGTATCATATTACTAACTAATTTGCTACCTAGAGAGAGCAGACTAATGGCTCAATAATTACAACACTCACTCTTATCGCCTTTTTTATACGGTGGTTTAATTAAGGTTATCCTAAGATTGTTATGTACTTCCCCTTTTTCAAAAATCATATTCATAATCTTCAGTACCTTATTTCTAATCTCAGGGCCACCATATCAGCACCTGGAGCCTTATTATTTTTTAGTCCTTTTAGTACTGTCGCTAATTCTTCCTCACAAAATCTTCCGTCATATCACAAACGTTTATATCACAACTTAAACGGTATATCACAAATTAAACGGTTATATCACAAACGTTTTCAGTTTCCTCTATATCTTTTCCTGCAACTGTATCTCGATTTAGCACATTCACAAAATGTTCCAAATTTATAGAAATGTTAAGTACATGTAAAATTTCTGTTTACAACGGGGAATTAAGTAAAATAATTAAACCTGGATATCTTGGTTTCACAGCCTAACTACTACTACTATTTCTACAAACAACTCACTACAGCACCAAGCCGCCTAAGCCCAACACAGCTCTGCGAAAACCTCCTCCATCCGAACTTATTCAACCCTCTTTTAACCCTCTTAGGGAGTTCTCACTTCCCTTAAATCTTTCTATACAACATCCTCCCACCCAAACTGCAGACGACCTGCTTTCCGTTTAGCCCCAGACAGTTGGTCGAAAAGAATGATATACGGCAATCTGTCATCCTTCATCGGCGGAACGTGCCCTAGCCATTTCAACCTTTCTCTCATTACAGCTGTGGAAGGTGGGATTGAACCACACTTTTCACACGGCCCAATGTTTGAAATACAGACATCAGAAACCCTTTATAGCTGAAAACAGATTTTTTTTTGTTTATAGTAAATTTATAAACAACATCTAATAATTTTATAAATTTCAAGAAAAAAGCTGTAAAAACCCTTCTGAAAAAATGTTACTGTTGTATGTCAAAGGTGCTGATTGAGGATTTAACTCTATGCATTATTATAGCTCAAAATTAAATATTATTTAAGCTGAATCAATAAAAATGCCAAATTGTCTTCCCATATGAAAATTACATAAAGAAAGAAAAACGAGCAAAAATGGGGTTTTTATAGGCCAAATGAAGATACTGAAAAAACGAAGCGAATATTTGTTTGCTTGTTTGCTAGTATCCGTCGATGGCAGGTCATATTTTTTGGATTTTGTGCAAATCGCGGATATTGGCGAATAATTCGCTTTTATGGTTGTTAGGTAGTTCGTTTTAATTCTTTTAATTTTTGGCTTTTATTGATACATCGTTTCGTTTCGCGCTGAAGAAGAGAGGCGTTTGTCCTCTCGAAATATTCGCTTCGTTTTTTCAGTATCTTCATTTGGCCTATAAAAACCCCATTTTTGCTCGTTTTTATTTCTTTATGTGATGTCAGGCCAATGTGGTTTAAGAAATTATATGAAAATTATCAAACAAAAACTGTTACTATTGCTTGCCGAAGGTGTTGGTTAATAATAAAACTGTACGCAAATATGGCTTAAAATTATGTGTCGATCCAAGTGAATGTTCGAGAAGAAAATTTTAATTTACTGTGTACTTGCTTTAAACTCAATACGGGCTCAATACTCAATATAGCTAACATGGAACGATTTATTGACTACGGTATTGGTTTGACATACATTATAGTCACTATTAAAATATGAGTAATTTAAATGACTAATGATTAAAATATGGAAAATATGAATGTTAATGCATTAATTAATTCTAATAAAATTGGTCACTAGCCTCCATTTTTATAAATTCGATGATGAATGTGCAGAAGTTGATACAATAAGGATGCTAGTTAACCGTATTTACAAAAAAATAATATGAAATTTAATATAAAGTTAATTTTCTATCGTTCCAGCTTTTATTTTGATCTCGCCTTGAAAGAAAAATTAAATTTTTATTAAATTTTAGCAACTTTTGTCAAAGCTGGAAAAAACTCAGTTTAAAAAGCATAGTATCAAACAGTTCGTGGTAACGAACTGTCAGTAAGGAGCGACCCGGCTCAATAGTAACCGAAACTCTGAAAAACGGAATTTTGATACCAATAGATAAATCACAAGTATCAGAACATAATGCTGATTTCAAATATATAAGTTTCATCATGTTTAGTCTTCCCCATCAAAATGTTTCATGCCTAGGAAAATTTGCCTGATTTTCAAAAAAATGGGGAAACACCCCTTAGAAGCTATAGAACCTTAATGAAAATCACACCAATAAATTTAGCATATCAAAGAACCCTACTGTAGAGGTCTCGAGCTCCTATCTACAAAAATGTGAAATTTTGTATTTTTTGCCAGAAGAACTTACCCATCACGGATGCGTGTTTATTTTTTTTTTTTTCCAGGGATGATAGTATCGACACAGTGGTCCTAGAATATTGTGGGAGGGCTCATTCGAACGAAAATTAAAATTTCTAGTGTGCTTTGTAAGTGAGCCAAAAAATGAAGGACAACTAGACCCCTTCCACGCTCATTTTTTTCCCAAAGTCACCCGATAAAAATTTTGAGATAACCATTTTGTTCAACATGGTCGAAAATGTCTTTTAGGATGACTTAATCCCTAAGGCCCCCGGGGGGAAGGCTGAAAGTTATGAAATTTACCCAATGTTTACATATAGGAAAGTATACAGACGTTTTCAGGGAGGATCTTTTCTTGTAGTAGGGGGAGGGTCGAGGGTTATGTGGGGGGATCTTTCCATGGAGGAAGTTTTTATGGGGAAGGGACATTGCTATGAAGGGGGTGCCAGATTTCCCAGCATTATTTAAAAAACGGTCAGAAATTAAATTTAAAAAAACAATTTTTTCTACTGAAAGTAAGGAGCAACATCAAAACTTAAAACGAACAGAAATTATTAAGTATATGATTGGGTCCACTCCCTAGTCAATACCTTGCTCTTTCAGGCAAAGATTTTTTAGCACTTTCATAAGAGCTATTTATTCTAATTAACGACCTTTGTGATTAAACGGTCATTTTTAAAGAAATGGAACAAAATTCGAACTTAATCGTAAAGAGCGAGGTATTGACTAGGAGACGAATCCCGTAATATACGTATTAAAAATATATGAATTTAGACGTTTGTTACGTAAGTAATCCGTTAGTTACGTATATTTATTACTAATAAAAACGTTCGTAAACAAAATTTAACACCTTTCGAGAAAGCCATTTAACCAAATAAAAGTAAAATTAATATGCAAATTTTGTTTTAATTATTCATCTACGGTGAAACAAAACCAAATCCTGCATTAATTCAAAAACGTTCAAAAATTAAACAAAAAAAAAACAAGTTTTTTTTAACTGAAAGAAAGGAGCAACATTAAAACTTAAAACGAACAGAAATTATTCCGTATATGAAAGGGGCTGTCCCCTCATCAACGCCTCGCTCTTTACGCTAAAGTTAGACTCTTTCTTACAGCACTGTTTTTTAAAACAATAAAAACTTTAGCGTAAAGAGCGAGGCGTTGATGAGGGGACAGCCCCTATCATATACGGAATAGTTTTTGTTCGTTTTAAGTTTTAATGTTGCTCCTTTCTTTCAGTTAAAAAAACTTGTTTTTTTTTTGTTTAATTGACACATGATCCAGGACACATGCGCGAAATGAATTTTGGTTAATGCTAATGAAGTAAATCAAAAAAGGATAAAAATATAATAGTTGATGAACAAAATTGGGCTATATTCTTGCACATCAGGGATGTGGGTGGGGGTAAAGCATAGCATACATTAATACATATCCTAACCTAACCTAGCCACCTTTTAGTCCCCCTAAACCCCAAAAAACTAAAGTTTAAATCTTTGTCAACGATTGAGCAATATCTCACTATGCAGCGGAAACCTGTCTATCAATATCGGCTTTGAGATTTCGATTCAGTCTTTCTTTCGTGTGTCCTGGATTCTAGCACAGTACCAAAATTATTTACCTAAATTATAGCTTAACCCAGGAATATACTTTCATTGTCACTTTTTTCAGTTGCTTGTTTTCCGCAGGAAAGATAAGGTAAGACAGGATTGTAAGGTCAGTTTTATTCTTGAGTAACTCAGTTTCTTAAATTTTGATACTTATTAAGGTCAAATTGAGGCAATAAATCTTTTTGTTTTATCCAATCAAGCTAATTTCTTATGGATTCCATTAGCTATATTTAGATTTTACGACACCATTCAGTAGAAACTAACCCAACCTGGCAGTGCTGTTCTCTCATATCATTGTTGACATCACACTGATACGCTTCTTCTAGGACAATTGTGGTTTATTGTTGAGTTGACATCAGACTGACGGAAGTTATCTCATGATAGGCACACAATTCAATTAAATTTTGGAGATTACGAACTAAGATACCTTAAATGACGTTGAATGACCCAATTGGACGGCCAAAGATTACAACGATTAAATGACTATTTTTCTAAGGAAAATAATAAGTCCATCTCATTGTTATAGTTCAGTATACTTCACCAGTCACATACAGAAAAAAAAATAAAAGAGTTTGGGAAGGGGACCTAATAAAAGAACAACAACTTTTTGCTTGCTAATTACAATAAAAAATTGCCTAGAATTTCAAGAAAATTTAAGACTTTGGGGGGCGGGGATGGTCCCCTATCCCTCCTACGTATGTTCCTCTATTTTACACTACTAATAATACTACTACTAACAACTCACCGCAGCACCAAGCCGCCTGAGGCCAACACAGCTACGTACGCTCCTCCTCCACCCCAATATATTCAAATCCTCCCTTTTTCCACCCGCCCACGAAGTTCCCATTTCCTTTAAATCTTTCTTTATGACGTCCTCCCGCCCCAGACGGGGACGACCTGCTTTCCGTTTAGCCCTAGATGGTTGGCCGAAAGTCGCCAGACATGAAAAGAACATTTCAGGAAGGGGTGGATGTTATTATTTAAGACATCCAATTGGATTCGTATATTAAAAAGTTGTTGTAAACATGGGAAGAAGTGACTATGACGGAAAGATGTTATTTTTTGGGGGAGGGGGGAGAATCTATCAAAACATCAGTTTAGATGTGCATGGTATAATAAGGAGCAGTGTATATTTTTGGCCTACATATAAAGTGAACATACCACTCGATGCCTCTTTTTATGCTCTTTCCGAATACAAAAATCACTTTTGTCATTTTCAAAATAGACAAAAAATAGGAAATAAGTTTTTTCTCAAGAGTCTATTGATATAAGTGAAAACGAGGGACGCAAAACAGATTAGACTTTGCATAAATTAATCTTTTTAACCTGTCTTTGTCGACTAACCGACTTTTCTTGTATATGCATTTATAAATTCAGATGAATTTTACTTACAGTTACAGGAGCAAATAGACAGGGTCCCAGGTAGAAATATGATGTTATTACTGGGAGATTTTAACGCCCAGGTTGGTAGAAATAGGGATAGATGGTATCCCAGCCTAGGTAAATTTGGTGTAGGAAAAGAAAACAGTAATTGATACAGACTTTTGCAATTTTTTAGGTATAACAATCTAGTTATAACAAATACGGTGTTTGGTCATAAAATGGCTCATAAGTTAACATGGCATTCACGTGATGGCAAGACAGCAAACCTTATTGATTATGTTATAGTAAACCGAAGACTGGCAGAATCAATTCAAGATACTAGGGTATATATGAGTGTTGTTATTGATGTTAAAAGTAAAGATTACTATCTAGCAGTGTCAAGGGTTAATTTAAAGCTGAAATTTCGGAGGGGTGACTACCTCCTGTGAAATTGTGATTTTGCTAGACTCCATGATAATAATTCGAGAGAAACCTCCTAGGAACAGTTGAATACTAAGCTCGAGAGTTTAAAATTAGACAATGTTGAAGATAGTTGGAATAATTTTAGGAAAACAATTGTGAAGTTGCTGATGGTGTATTAGCGAAGAAATCTAGAACTGCAGCTAATAATATTAGTGAAAAAGCTTTATGTTTAATAGAAAGGAGAAAGGACTTGTACAAGAATTATCTGAGTGATAAATTGTATGAAAACAAAAGAAATGTAAAGAAAGTGGAGAAAGCATTAAAATATGAACTAAGGAGGTGTGAAGTGGAGGCCATGGATAAAATTGCCGAGGATCTGGAAGATGCAGCTAGACGGCATAATAGTAAAATATTGTACTGGCACGTTAACAAATTGAGAGGGTGTAGTCAATCCGGACTTGGCCCAGTTAAAGATAGGAATGGGGTCGCAATTAGCGATAAGGAAAAAACTAAAGAAAGATGGGGCCGAACATTTTGAGAATTTGTTTAACCGAGACAGAGTTGCAGGAAAAAATATAGAGGAAATGAAATTTGAGGAATTTGTTTAGTGAGGAGGAATTAGCAACAGTACTAAAAGGATTAAAGAATAATAAGGCTCCAGGTGCTGATAGGGTGGTAAGTGAGTTTCTTAAATATGGTTGCTCTGAGGTTAGAAATAAGTTACTGAAGATTATGAATTTGATTTTTGAAAAAGGGGAAGTACCTAACGATTTTAGGAAAACCTTAATTAAGCCACTTTATAAGAAAGGTGATAAAAGTGAGTGTGGTAATTATCGAAGCATTAGTCTGGTCTCTGTAGGTAGTAAATTACTTAGTAATATGATAATTTTTTAGACTGAAAGATGCCGTAGACAAAGTTTTAAGAGAAGAGCAGTGCGGTTTTAGAAAAGGTGGAGGATGTGACGACCAAATTTTCACTCTTAGGCTAATAATTGAGAAGTGCCTGAGTTTTCTAACATCTTTGGTCCTCAGTTTTATAGATTAAGAGCAAGCGTTTCATTCTGTTGATAGAAGAGCTTTAGTAAAGGTTTTATCCTTGTATGGTATACCAGACAAATACATTAAAGTGATTAGTGCTATGTACGAGAATAACACTGCTGCGGTCAAGGTAGAAAATGAGGCTAGCAGCTAATTTTGAATTAAATGAGGAGTTAAGCAGGGTTGTGTTCTATCCCCCTTTATATGGATTATTTTGATGGACTTTGTTTTAAGGAGCATAGGAAAGGCAATGGAAGACCATGGAATCAAATGGGGAGAAAAAAAGTCTAATGGACTTGGATTATGCTGATGAGTTAAGCATCCTAGATGAAAGTGTGAGCAAAATGAATGAAGCTTTAGAGGTTTTCGAGTTCAGGGTGCTAGAATTGGTTTGAAAATTAATGTTAGGAAGACTAAGTCTCAAAGGCTAGAAATAAATGAAGACGGAAAGGTGACGGTGGGTAATGGAAAGACTGATCAGGTGAGTAGCTTCCCTTATCTTAGTAGTATTATTACTAGAGACGGTAGGAGCAGTGAAGATGTTGAAGGTAGTCAAGGCTCAGGGTGTTTAATCACAGTTAAAAAAAAGTCTGGAAGAATAGGAAGATAAGTCTGCAAACGAAGATTAGAATATTACAAGCTACAGCGATGACAGTGGTCAAATATGGCTCTGAAGCATGGACGCTCTGAAAAGTGGATGAAGATTTGCTAGATGTTTTCCAGGGAAATTGCTTAAGGATTGTTCTGGGTACCCGACTGACCGTATTTCAAACAATAGGCTACACGAAAAATGTGGTTGAATACCGCTCTCTAGGCCTATAATGAAAGAAAGGTTGACGTGGCTAGGGTACGTTGTGCGGATGAAGGATGACAGATTGCCGAAAATTGTTCTTTTCGGCCAACCATCTAGGGCTAAACGGAAAGCAGGTCGTCCCCGTCTGGGGTGGGGGGGGGGGCGTCATAAAGAAAGATTAAAGGAAATGGGAACTTCTTGGGCGGGTGTAAAAAGGGAGGCTTTGAATAGATTGGGGTGGAGGAGGAGCGTGCGTAGCTGTGTTGGCATCAGGTGGCTTGGTTCTGCGGTGAGTTTTTAGTAGTAGTTAGTAGAACTTAGATCAGTTCGTCTATCTTAGCCAGCACTGCCTAAGTAACAAGAAATGTAGGTACAATGCATTATTTATTAACTTTTTTTTAGACCAGGGCACTAAGGTATAGTATAGAGGGCACTAAGGGCACTAAGGTATAGTATAGAAGGAGTTGTTGTATGAACTTCAAAAGGGACTATTCAATAGGAAAATGAAAGGGCTAGGGCCCCTTTTAATAGTCAAAAGTGATTAGAGTGTAACCAGCCCCCCTGCCCATCATGTCCTCAAACTCAAGTTGTAAGGCCAAGATGGTTTTAAAGGTAGCACTATCCTTGATTTTAGCGACAACCCTGTCTTAAAGTCTGCCCTATCCTTGATTTTAAAGGCATTCCTGTTATAAATGGTCAGATGTTACATCAATGTTTACATCGGGAAGACACGCCCCCGCATTTTAAAGGTGCCCTGTTTCAAATGATCAGGGGTTAAATCAATTTTTACATCGGGAAGACACGCCCCCGTATTTTAAAGGTGCCCTATTTTAAATGGTCGGCAGGTGTCGGTTACGTAACAGGGAGGGGATTAAGAGATGAAGGTGTTACATCAATGTTTTGTTTTGGGAAGACATGCCCCTGGATACAGACAGGCCCAATTTTAATTGGGCAGCAGGTGTTACGTCAATTTTAAATTTTGGGAAGACATGCCGCTGATTTCCGAGAAGGCCCTGTTTTAAATGTTCAGATGCTATGTAACAGAGGATAACGTGATCTTGCATAATCTTTTTTTACATCAATGTTACACATGGTTGTTACGTAATGGCGATGCATTAATAAAATGTTACCTATTGGCAGCGCACACGTTAGATGGATATTTCTAGATTTCTAAGAATTTTTTTTCTTGTTTTTTTCTTTAATCCTTACGTAATGGGCCAAGTTTACGGATGACGCATTCTCACGTGACATCTCTCTTCAGAACCTGAGGTATATCCCCCCGATTTTAACGGAGCATGGTACACTCATGGGGTGTCACATAATACTTTTTGAGACGTTATTTTTCTTTCAATACATTTTTCTGAAGGGATCATTACATTCTAATCAATTTTGTCCTCAATAGGACTTGAAAGGGTCATTTCCATCCAATGTAACTGTGCCCCAGACGCCTGGACCATGAATCCCTTTCCAATATTCTGTTTCTAGGAATACGTTCTACATGCCAGTCACTAGCACGTAATAAGAATCCCCCATGTTCCAATCGATGAAATAATCTCCAACCCTTTTCAAATCAATGCACAAGTGTCCACAGTCCTATTGACTCTTGCATTATTAAATATACCTTCCGGTTTTCCGCAACGTCTTAATGCAATCTAGACAAGTTAAGTTAGAAAGCAGATGTTACCTGACATTGCTGTTAGATTTTTCATTGTGTAAATTATTGTGTATTGAAGCTTTATCCTGGATCAAGGAATCTAAAAAAGATACAGGACTTAGTACATACAAATTTACTAATACAAACAAGTTTACAATACTATTAAAAAACAGAAAAAGCAGTTAAAACACGAGAAAACGCGAAAATAGCTTATAATAGGGTAAAATATAAACACAAACATGCTTGAAATAAATAAAAATGGGGGTCCTAGCAATCATTTATAGACGGGGTGGGTTGATATTAGAGCTAAATATAAGCCCTATTGAGGTACTTCTCAGATCTATTAATGAAAATGTAACGTTTCTTTGAGCTAAGACTATGAATATTTACCCCAGCGTGACAATATATGGCGGCCCCACACCCTAGAAAGTAACTCAATAGGGGGGGGGGTTATGTTATTATAGGTAGGCTTTTATTTACGATTTATTTCACGTTTTACAAGGTTCCTATAAGCAAAAATCAAGAACTTTGGATTCCTTTTTGGTAGAATTGTTGTTTTACACCACAAAATTCCTGGAAACACAGCTTTGCTCGGGGAAAGACTTTTTTCTGGCTAAAATAAATGACTATGTTACCATTTATTTTTTATGACTACCTGCACCTTTAGAAACGAATATGCTACCCTACGACATTACTGCCTCTGAAACTCAAGCTTCAATATGGTTATAGATTTTCGAATCAATTAACTATCTCAGAATTTTCATGAAATAGGGTTTTGAGCATTTTTAGGTAGAATTTTTGTTTTGCACCACGAAATGAATGAAAATACCGCTTTGCTTAGAGAGAGACTTTTTGGCTAAAATAAATGTCTATGTTAATATTTAATTTAAAGGACTATCTTCACGTTTAGAAATGAATGCACTACCGTAGGCTTTACAACCTCTGAAACTCGAGACTCAATATGGGTATAGAATATTTGAAACAATTAACTATCTTAAAATTTTTACACCATAACTTTTTGAGCTTTTTTCGCCATAATTGTTGTTTTGCACCATAAAATGCCTGAAAACACCACTTTACTGAGGGACAGACTTCACGGCTAAAATAAATTTCTATGTCAACCCTTATTAGATACAACTACCTGAACCTTTAAAAATGAATATGCATTACTACCTCTGAAACTCGAGGTTCAATATGGGTATAGATATTCAGACCAATTAACTATCTCAGAATGTTCACACAATAGCTTTTGGCCCTTCTTTTGGTTAAAAATGCTGTTTTAAACCTAATTTTTTATTGTCCTTTGATGATTTAATATTTTCGTGAAACTTAATTTATCATGATATTTTTTCTTCATGAAACTTATTACTTGTTTTTTTTTCTTCGTGAAACATGATACTTGTTGATTTTTTGTTCATGAAACTTATTGCATATCGATTATTTCTTCAAGAAATTTTATTTATCTTGATTTGTGTCTTCGATAAAGTTATTAAGTTTGTATTTCTTCTTCATGAAACTTGTTGCGTATTGATTTTTCTTTTCGTGAAACTTGTACATTCATTTTTTCCTCGTGAAACCGGTTTTGTTCGTAGGACAGAAATGCAGTGTTGTGTCGTGGTTTATTATGTCTGTGTTACTTTAGTTGATATTGATGTTTCATTTTCTAACATCAATAAAGTTATTAAGCACCAACTACCTCAGTTGGTGCTTTAAAGGCACTTTGGTAGTTTTTCGTTCGTGGCTTATCTTGTATGTGCTACCTTACTTGGTGTTTCAAAGTACGTTTTTGAAGTTTTCCGTTTGAAACTTGTTATTTAGGATATTTTGTAGTGTTGTTTCGTTCTTTATCTTGTCCGTGCTACCTAACTTAACGTTTCAAAGTGAATTTTGGAAGTTTTTCTTTGAAAAGATATGACCTAGGATATTTCCGTAGTGTTTTGTCGTAGTTTATCTTGTCTTTGCTACCTCAGTTGATATTTCAAAGTGAATTTTGGAAGTTTTTCGTTTGAAACCTGGGACTTAGGTTATTTTTGTGGTGTTATTTCGTAGTTTATTTTGTCTGTGCTACCTTAGTTGATGTTTCAATGTGCATTATAGAAATTTTTCGTTTGCAACGTATGACTAAGGATAATTTTGCAGTGTTGTGTCGTGGTTGTATCTTATAGTGCTACCTCAGTTGATTTTTCAAAGTACATTTTGCAAGTTTTTATTACAGAGTTTGAAGAGACGAATTGTATACCACCTGTGAGGCCCGGTAGCAATGTACATGTCCGAAAAGTCCTCTTCTTGTAAAGAGGCACTGGGGACGCAACAATAAATGAACCTAAATGAATCTAACTTTTTGTTATATTTCCTTAATTTTCATAGGGTATGCTAGAAGTTCCATCGTTTAGAATTCTTGTTCAAAACTCAGAGATGCGGATTTGGACAATCTTCTATAATGCAGTTTGGAAAATAAACAAAGGTAGCACTGGCAAGATAAACCACGATACATCACAACAAAAACATCCTAGGTCATACGTTTCCAATGAAAAACTTCCAAAAGCACTTTGAAAATTCAACTGTAATAGCATAGACAAGATAAACCACGATAAAAAACTAGAAAAATATCCTATCATACGTTTCAAACGAAAATTTCCACAGACAAGATAAATCAAAACATAACTCTACAAAAACATCCCATGTCACACATTTCAAACGAAGAACTTCCAAAATGCACTTTGAAACATCAGCTGAGGTAGTACAAACAAGATAAAACAGAAGACGACACTACAAAAAATATTCTACTTCACACGCTTCAAATAAAAAAAAATCCAAAATGCACTTTGTAAAATGAACTGAGGTTTCACAGACAAGTTAAACCACGACACAACATTACAAAATTATCCTAAGTCATACGTTTCAAACTAAAAACTTCCGAAATGCACTTTTAAAAATCAAATGAGGCAGCACAGACATGATAAACCACAATATAACACTACAATAATATCCTAAGTCATACGTTTCAAATAAACAACTTGTAAACTGTAATTTGAAACAATAAATAAGGTAGCGTACAAGTAGACAAGATAACCATAAAATAACACTACAAAAATATACTCAGTCATACCTTTTAAAGGAAAAACATCCAAAAAGTACTTTGAAACATAAGCTGAGGTAGCAAAGACATGATAAACCACGACATAACCCTAAATTCACAAATATCCCAATACGTTTCAAACGAAAAACTTCGAAAATGTTCTTTGAAACAACAACTAAGGTATCGTACAAATTGACAAGATAAACCATGACATAACACAACAAAAATATCATAATTCATACGTTTTGAAAGAGAGACAGCCAAAATGCACTTTGAAACCTCAACTGAGGTATCAGAGACACAACACAACAATATCCTAAGTCATACGTTTCAAACGAAAAACTTCCAAAAAGCACTTTGAAACTTCAAGTGAGGTATTACAGACGTAATAAACCACGACATATCACTACAAAGATATCCTAAATCATATGTTTCAAACGGAAGACTTCCAAAATGCACTTTGAAATATCAACTGAGGTAGCAAAGATAAGATAAACCATGACACAACACTACAAAAACATCCTAAGTCAGATGTTTCAAACGAAAATCTTCCAAAATGTACTTTGAAACAACAATTAAGGTAGCAAAGGCAAGATAAATAATGACATAAAACTACAAAAATATCCTAATTCATACGTTTAAAACGAAAAACTTCCAAAATAAACTTTGAAACATTAACAGAGGTGGCAGAGATAAGATAAATCACGTTACAACTCTACGAAATATCCTAAGTCATATGTTTCAAATGGAAAACGTCTAAAATGCATTTTGAAACAATAATTAAGGTAGCACAGCTGTGCCAACTGAGGTAGCACAGACGTGGTAAACCACGACACAACACTACAATAATATCATAAATCATATGTTTTAAACGATCAACTTCCAAAATGCATTTTGAAAAAACAATTAAGGTAGCATAGACAAGATAAACAACAATAAAACACTAGAAAAATATCTTATCGTACGTTTTAAACGAAAAACTTCCAAAATGTCCTTTGAAACAACAACTAAGGTAGCATACAAGTAGACAAGACAAACCATGACATAACACAACAAAAATATCATAAGTCATACGTTTCAAACAAAAAACAGCCAAAATGCACTTTGAAACCTTAAGTGAGGTAGCAGAGACATGATAAACCACAACACACCACTACAAAATATCCTACGTCATAGGTGTCAACAAAAATTTTCCAAAATACTCTTTGAACATCAAGTGAAGTAGAACAGACATTATAAATTCCCACACTACACTACAATAACATCCTAAGTCATAATTTTCAAACAAAAAACTTACAAATGCACTTTGAAAAAACAACTAAAGTTGCATGCAAGAAGACAAGATAAACCATAACATAACACTACAAAAATATCCCTTTGAAAAATATCCCTCAAAAATATGCATTTTGAAACATCAACTGAGGTAGGAAAGACATGGTAAACCTCGACAGAACTCTACGAAATATCACATGTCATATGTTTCAAACGGAAAACCTCCAAAATGCAGTTGGAATTCTCAAGTGAGGTAGCAGAGACATTATTAACCATAGCACAACACTATAAGAAATCCTAAGTCATGTTTTTAAAACGAAAATTTTCCAAGTTGCACTTTGAAACATCAAGTGAGGTAGGACAGACATGATAAACCACGATACAGAGTTATAAAAATATCCTTAGTCAAACGGTTTAAACAGAAATTTTCCAAAATGCACTTTGAAACATCAAATGAGGTAGTAAAGACAATATAAATCATGACACAACTCTAAGAAATATCCTAAGTCATATGTTTTGAACGGAAAACTTCCAAAATGCACTTTGAAATATCAACTGAGGTAGCACAGAAAAGATAAACAACGACACAATACTACAAAATATCCTAAGTCATACGTTTTAAACGAAACACTTCTAAAATGCACTTTGAAAACTAGAGTGAGGTAGAAGAAACATGATAAACCATAACACAAAACTATAAAATATCCTAAGTCATACCTTTTAAAGAAAACTTCCAAGTTGAAGTTTGAAACATCAAGTGAGGTAAGACAGACATGATAAATAACGATAAAGAATTATAAAAATATCCGGAGTTAAACGGTTGGAATAGAAATCTTCCAAAATACACTTTGAAACAAAAACTGAGGTAGCAAAGACAAGATACATCACGACACAACTTTACGAAATATCCTAAGTAATATGTTTCAAACGGAAAACTTCCAAAAAGCCCTTTGAAACATCAACTGAGTTAGCACAGACATTGTAAACCATGACACAACTCTACAGAAATATCCTAAGTAGTACGTTTCCGAAGAAAAACTACCAAAATGGACTTCGAAACATCAACTGAGGCAGCACAGTCATGATAAACCACAACATAACACTACAATAATATCATAAGTCATATGTTCCAAATGAAAAACTTCCAAATTGCACTCTGAAAGAACAATTAAGGTAACATAGACAAGATAAACCATGAAATAAAACAGCCAAAATATCCTAAGTCACACGTTTCAAATGAAAACTTCCAAAATGCCCTTTGAAACATCAAGTGAGGTAAAACATACATGATAAACCACGATATAACACTCTAAAAATATCCTCAGTCATAGATTCAAACGAAAATTTCCCAAACTGTACTTTGAAACATCAAGTGAGGTAGGACAGACATGATACACCACGATACAGAGTTATAAAAATATCCTTAGTCAAACGGTTTAAACAGAAATTTTCCAAAATGCACTTTGAAACATCAAATGAGGTAGTAAAGACAATATAAATCATGACACAACTCTAAGAAATATCCTAAGTCATATGTTTTGAACGGAAAACTTCCAAAATGCACTTTGAAACATCAACTGAGGTAGCACAGACATGGTAAACCACGACACAAAACTACAAAATATCCTAAGTCATACGTTTCGAACGTAAAATTTCCAAAATGTACTTTGAAAACTAGAGTGAGTTAGAAGAAATATGATAAACCATAACACAAAATTATAAAATATCCTAAGTCATACCTTTTAAAGAAAACTTCCAAGTTGAAGTTTGAAACATCAAATGAGGTAAGACAGACATGATAAATAACGATAAAGAATTATAAAAATATCTGGAGATAAACGGTTGAAATAGAAATCTTCCAAAATACACTTTGAAACAAAAACTGAGGTAGCAAAGACAAGATACATCACGACACAACTTTACGAAATATCCTAAGTAATATATTTCAAATGAAAAACTTCCAAAATGCGCTTTGAAACATGAACTGAGGTAGCACAGACATGTTAAACCATGACATAAAACTACAAAATATCCTAGGTTATACGTTTCGAACGAAAAATTTCCAAAATGCACTTTGAAAACTAGAGTGAGTTAGAAGAAACATGATAAACCATAACACAAAATTATAAAATATCCTAAGTCATACCTTTTAAAGAAAGCTATTCCAAGTTGAAGTTTGAAACATCAAGTGAGGTAAGACAGACATGATAAATAACGATAAAGAATTACAAAAATATCCGGAGATAAACGGTTGAAATAGATATCTTCCAAAATACACTTTGAAACAAAAACTGAGGTAGCAAAGACAAGATACATCACGACACAACTTTACGAAATATCCTAAGTAATATGTTTCAAACGGAAAACTTCCAAAAAGCCCTTTGAAACATCAACTGAGTTAGCACAGACATTGTAAACCATGACACAACTCTACAGAAATATCCTAAGTAATACGTTTCCGGAGAAAAACTACCAAAATGGACATCGAAACATCAACTGAGGAAGCACAGTCATGATAAACCACAACATAACACTACAATAATATCATAAGTCATATGTTCCAAATGAAAAACTTCCAAATTGCACTCTGAAAGAACAATTAAGGTAACATAGACAAGATAAACCATGAAATAAAACAGCCAAAATATCCTAAGTCACACGTTTCAAATGAAAACTTCCAAAATGCCCTTTGAAACATCAAGTGAGGTAGAACATACATGATAAACCACGACATAACACTGTAAAAATATCCTCAGTCATAGATTCAAACGAAAATTTCCCAAACTGTACTTTGAAACATCAACAGAGTTAGCACAGACAGGGTAAAACCACGACACAACAGTACAAAAGATATCCTAAGTCAGCCGTTTTATACGAGAAACTTCCAAAATGCACATTGAAACATCAAAGAAGGTAGCACAGACAAGATAAACCACGACACAACACCATATAAATATCCCAAGTCCTACGTTTCAAATTAAAAACTTCCAAAATGCACTTTGAAACAACAACTTAGTTAGCATTCAAGAAGACAAGGTAAACCATGACATATCACTATAAAAAATCCTAAGTCATTCGTTTCAAAGGAAAAACTTTCGAAATACACTTTGAAACTTCAAGTGGGGTAGGACAGACATGATAAACCACGATAGAGAATTATAAAAATATCCTAATTCAAACGGTTTAAACAGAAATTTTCCAAAATGCACTTTGAAACACCAACTGATGTAGCAGAGACAATATAAATCACGATAAACTCTACAAAATATCCTAAGTCATACGTTTCAAACAGAAAACCCAAAATGCACTTTGAAACATTAACTGAGGTAGCAGAGATAAAAAAAATCGCGACACAACTCAACGAAGTATCCCAAGTCATATGTTTCAAACTGAAAACTCCAGAAAATTCACTTTGAGACATCAACTGAGGTAGCACAGACATGGTAAACCATGACCCTTAAGTACAGAAATATCTTATGTCATACGTTTCATACGAAAAAACTTCCAAAATGCACTTTGAAACATTTATTAAACAGGTCATGATAAACCACAACACAACAATACAGTAACATAAACTAAGGTAGCACAGACATGGTAAACCACGACCCAACACTAAAGAAGTATCCTAAGTCATACGTTTCAAAGGAAAAACTTCCAAAATGCAGTTTGAAACATCAACTACACAGTCATGACAAACCACAACATAACGCTACAGTAATATCCTGAATCGTTTGTTTCTAACGAAAAACTTCCAAATTGCACTTTGAAACAACAATTAAGGTAACATAGACAAAATAAACCATGACATAACAATCCAAAAATATCCTAAGTCATACGTGTAAACCGAGAAACATCCAAAATGCACTTTGTAACATCAACAGAGTTAGCAGAGACAAGATAAACCACGACACAAAATTACAAAAATATCCTAAGTCATACATTTCAAACGAAAAACTTCCAAAGTGCACTTGGAAACATCAACTGAGGTAGACCAGTCATGATAAACCACAACACAACAATACAATAATATCCTAAGTCATATGTTTTAAACAGGAAACTTCCAAAATGTACTTTGAAACAACAATTAAGGTAGCATAGACAAGATAAACCGTAACATAACACTACAAAACTATCCTAAGTCACACGTTTCAAACAAAAACTTCCAAAATGCACTTTGAAACATCAACTGAAGTAACACAGACAAGATAAATCACGACACAACACTATAAAAATATCATAAGTTATAAGTTTCAGATGAAAATTTTCCAAACTGTACTTTAAAATATCAACAGAGGTAACACAGACAGGATAAAGCGACGACTTAACAATACAAAAAATATACCCCGACACAACGCTACAAAAACATCCTAAGTCATATTTTTCAAAAAGGAAAAACTTCCAAATGTACTCTGAAACATCAACTGAGTTAGTACAGTCAATATAAACCATGACACAACGCTACAAAAAATATCCTATGTTATACATTTTAAAAGGAAATCTTCAAAAATACACTTTAAGAAATCAGCTGACTTAGCACAGACATGATAAATCATGACACAACACTACATTTGTTTTCCATGAACAATATCGGTTTCACGAGGAGAAAAATCAACGTACAAGTATCACGAAGAGAAAAGTCAACATGCATCCAGTTTCATGATGAAAAATAAAACTATAACAAGTTGTTTTGAAGACATAAATCAAGATACATTAAGTTTCTTAAAAAAATGCAAAAGGTTTGACGAAAAAACCGACAAATATCATGTTTGACGAAGAAGAAAAAACATACGACAAGTTTCACAAAGAAAAAATATCATGATAATTTAGGTTTTACGGAAAAAATAAATCATCAAAGAACAAAAAAAATCAGGTGTAAAACAGCAATTCTACTCAAAAGCTTTTGCGTGAAAATTCTGAGATAGTTAATTGATTGGAAAATCTATAATAATATTGAACCTCGAGTTTCAGAGGCAGAAATGTCGTACGGTAGCATATACGTTTATAAAGGTGTAGATATTCCTATAAAATAAGGGTTAACGTAGACATTTATTTTAGCCAAAAAGAGTATCTCGCCACAAAGTGGAATTTTCAGTCATATCGTGACGCAAAACAAAAACTCTAGCCAAAAAGCTATTGTGTAAAAATTCTGAGATAGTTAAATTGATTCGAAATCTATTACGATATTAAGCCTCGAGTTTTAGAGGCTGTAATGCCGTGAGGTAGAGCATTTATTTCTATTGCAGCAGGTAGTCCTACAAAATAAGGGTAAACATGGACATTAATTTTAGCCAAAAAAAAGTCTGTCCCCCAACAAAGCGGTGTTTTCAGACATTTTGTGGTGCAAAAATATTTCTACCCAAAATGAATCCAAAATTGTTTATATTTGCTTAGAGGAGCTTTGTAAAACGTGAACTAAAGCGTAACTAAACTTTACCTCTAATAACAACCCCCCCTCTTTAATGCCTTGCTAGGGTACGAGTCAGCCACATATTGTCACGGTGGGGTGAATTTTCATAGTCTTGGCTCAAATAAAAATAGCATTTTCATTAATACCTCTAAGAAATACCTCAATAGGGCTTAAATTTAGCTCTAATATCAACTCCTCCCTCTGTAAATGATTGGTAGGGCCCCCATCTTTCTTTAAGTCAGGCGTGTCTTTGTGAATCTTTATCTTTTATAAGCTTTTCTCACGTTTTGCGTGTTTTTACTGCTTTTTCAGTGTTTTAATAGTGTTGTAAATTTGTTTTTATTAATAAATTTGTATTAACAAAGGCCTGGGTCTATTTTAGATTCCTTGTTTCAGGATAAAGCTTCAATACTCAATAATCTATGCAACGAAAAATTTATCAGAAATGGCAGGTAACCTCTGCTATGTAAACTAACTTGTCTAGATTGTGTTAGGACATTGCGGAAAAGTGGCAGGTGTATTTAATAATGCAAGAGTCAATGGGAATGGGGACACTAGTGCACTGATGCGGAAAGGGTTGGAAATAATTTAATCGATTGGAACATGGGGATTCTTATTGGTGCTAATGACTAACATGTAGAAAGTATTCCTTGAAACACAATATTGGAAAGTTCTTTATGGTCCAGGCATCTGGGGAGCAGTTCCATTGGATGGAAATGGCCTTTAGAGTCCTATTGAGGACAAAAATCATTAGAATATAATGATCCTTTGAGAAAAGTGTACTGAAAGACAAATAAAGTCTGAAAAAGTGTTATGTGACACCCCACGTGTGTGCTTTGCTTAGTTAAAAGCGGGCGGTCTCCTCATGTTCTGAAGAGAAATCACACGTGAAAATGTGTTATCCGTAATCATTCCTTATTACTTAAAAACTAAAGAAAAAAAAGACTTGAAAGAAAAATTTCTTAGAAAACATCTCGAAATGTCCTGAAACACCATGATGAGAAATGTCTTGAAACGTCTTGATATGTCTTATAAAGAAAAATATCTTGAAATAAAACGAAATCTCAAAATATTATGCAGCACTGATGTCTGCGCTGCCATTACGTAACAATCATGTGTGCATTGTGATAACGTAACACCCACGTGTGCGCCGTCATTACGTACCACCCGCGTGTGCACTGCCATTACATATCTGATTAACGCGTCGCCATTTTTTAACAACTATGTGTAAACACTGACATAACAAATTGTTATGGAAGATCACGTTATCCTCTATTACATAACATCTGACCATTTAAAACAGGGCCTTGTCGGTATCCAGGGGCGTGTCTTCTCAAAATGTAAACATTGACATAACACCTGCTCCTTATTTAAAACTGAGCCTTGTTGGAATCCAGGGGCATATATTCCCAAAAGTAAACATTGATCTAATACCTGCATCTCTTAGGCCCCTCCCTATGACGTAAAAAACACCTGCTGAGCATTTAAAACAGGGCACCTTAAAAATCCGCGGGTTTGTCTTCCCGATGTAAACATTGTTGTAACCCCTGACCACTTCAAACAGGGCACCTTTAAAATCCAGGAGCGTGTCTTCCCGATGTAAAGATTGATGTAAAACCTGACCCTTTCAAACAGGGATGCCTTTAAAATCATGGATAGGGCTGCCTTTAAATCGGGGCTCTCGTTAAATTCATGCATAGACTTATCTTTTAAACCATCTTGGCCATACTACTAACACATCCCATCAAAATTTTGAGATAGCCATTTTTTCAGCGTAGGGGAAAGAACCGAAAATTATGTCTTTGAGGATGGAGCCCCCTCCCCCACAATCCTCAGGGCAAGGGTTATAAGTTATGTCCTGGAGCATATATTGTTTGTATAGAAAGGGTGGTTTTATGAACCTCATAGGGGGCTTATTGGATTGATAATATGAACTCCTAGTGCGCTTTATAAGAGTCAAAGCGATCGATGGGCAGCTACCTCCCTCCCAACGCGTCGCATTTTCCTGAAATGTGGCAGATAGAAATTTTGAGATAGCCATTTGTTCAAAAAATAGTCCAAAGTCCATAGGCAGCGTAATTGGACTGCTTAAGTAAAGATCAATGTGGACACAGTGTATTATTATTATCTCTTTTTTTTGTTGGACAATGACATTTCATACAGAAGGAGTTGGCGTAGAAACTTTAAAAGTGGCTTATTCGATTGGAAGTTACAAGTTATATTATCCTTTCTAATACTCAAAATTGATTGGAGGGCAACCAGCCCCCCTCCCATGCCCATCATTTCTCCAAATATAGCCAATAAAATATTTTTAGATTGCCATTTTGTTCAGCGTAGTTGAAAGGTCCAGCAATTATTTCTTTGAAGATTACCCCCTCCCGGAACCTTCAGGGCAAGCGTTGTAAGCTATGTCCTGGAGCATATAAGGTATTCATAGAAAGGGTTGTTTTATGAACCTTGTAGGGGGCTCATTGGATTGATAATATGAACTTCTAGTGCCCTTTATAAGAGTCAAAGCGATTGGTGGGCAGCTACCTCCCTCCCCACACGTCGCATTTTCCTGAAATGTAGCAGATAGAAATTTTGAGATAGCCATTTGTTCAAAAAATAGTCCAAAGTCCATAGGCAGCGTAAATGGACTGCCTAAGTAAAGATCAATGTAAACACAGTGTATTTTTTTTTTTTTTGTTAGACAATGGAATTTCATACAGAAGGAGTTGGTGTAGAAACTTTGAAAGTGGCTCATTCGATTGGAAGTTACAAGTTCTATTGTCCTTTCTAATATTCAAAATCGATTGGAGGGCAACCAGCCCCCCCCCCCTCCCACGCTCATCATTTCCTCAAATATTGCCATTAAAATATTTTGAGATTGTCATTTTGTTCAGGGTAGTTGAAAGGTCCAGTAATTATTTCTTTGAAGATTACCCCCTCCCAGAACCTTCAGGGCAAGGGTTGTAAGTTATGCTTCATGTCCCCAAACACATCCAATCGAAATTCTGAGACAACCATTTTGTTAAGGCTATTTGAAAGGTTCAGTAATTATCTCTTTGGTATGACAAACCCCCTTCCTCCCCCACGGCCCTCAGCGCAAGGGCTATAAGTTATTCAATTGGAAATTAGAGGCCCTAGTATCCATTTTAAAAGTGATAGAAGTCAAAAGAGTCAAAAGTGATAAAATGGCAACTAGCCCTACCCTTCTTCTTTCCCCAAATGCATCCGATAGACATTTTGAAATTTCATTTTGTTCAAAATAGTCTAAAGGTCGCCCAAAGAGACCTTTGGGATTGAAATACCCCATCAGAGCCTAGGCGCAAATATTGTAAGATATGCCCCGAAAGCATATAAGCTTGTATGGAATGGGAGGTCGTAAAAACTTTGGATAGGGCTCATTTGTTTGGAAAGTGAAAGTTATAGTGCCCTTTTTAAGAGTCAAAAATGAACTGAAGGCAAACTCTCCCTCCCCCCCCCTCTCCGACCATTATTTTCCAAAACAAAACATTAATCAAAATATTGAGACGTCAAAATTCTTCAGCATTGTGGAAAGATCCTGTAATTACGCCTTTGGGGACGTCAACCTATTCATTGCCCCTAGAACAAGGGCTGTAAGTTGGGAAATTCGTTAACTCTTTACATGTAATCCTAGTATATATTATGGAGAAAGGTATTCATGTTTGAGCTGTACTTTGCAAAAAGACAAAGGGCATTCGGGTGAGCCTTTCAGAGAAGGTTGAGGGGAATGTTGAACTAAATCAAAACACATTATGTGTATACGGCCTGTCAAAAGACCGTTTGATCATATTAATATAACTTAGTAACGACTGAACATATTAATTTTTAACTTTGAGAAAGTGACAAGGAAGATGATCAATTGACCGAAAAGGTAATATTTTTGCGTCACTACTACTTCTACTACTACTGCTATAACTACCACCACTACTACTGTTTCCACGTCTTTTACTACATCCACAGTACTATATTTAAAAAATTGAGGAGAAATGTGAACTAAATCAAAAGACAATATGTGCATACCCATTGTCAAAAGAGGGTATCTCAAAAATGGAATTGACTATTAAGTTGGAACTTTCAGAAAATGCTTAAAGGGAAGATCAATTGAACAAAAGGCAATGCGTGCGTGCTACTACTAATGCTGCTACTGCTGCTATATTTACTACTACTACTACTACTACTACTACTGCCAGCGGCGGATCCAGTTTTTTTTTAGTGGGGAGTGAAATAGGTTAATCCGATAAACTTGCGTTAGGAGCAAGTTTAATTAGCTCAAACTTGCGTTAACTATATAAATTACACTACTTTAGACTTTGTTAGGGGGGGCATGCACACCCCTTACCCCCCTTGATGCACCACTGACTACTGCTGCTACTTTAACTATTATCTCTGTTACAACTGCTTCTAAGGTTATGAGCATTAAGATGAAAATTACAAAAGTATATAACTATACAAATTCATCAGCAGTGTCATAGTAACGGCTATTTTTACTAAGTTGAAACTTACTGGACTTGATGAGAATGATGTTCAAGTCACCAATAGGCAATGCATATACTATTAATGCTACCACCAAAATTACAGGAATTAATGATACTAATGGATTTAAGGGGAAACTTATAGAGAACGTTTAGGATGAGTTTCAATTCAACAAAAAAAGTATATTCATGCAGGTTTTCAAAAGGGCATTTAAAAATAGGCTGCTCTGCTCTATAATAGTTAGAATATCATTGAAACTTTTAAATGAGCTAGCTCGTTTCAAGATTAAAGGTTCTAGTACCCTGACTTATTATATGGTCTTAACACAGTGAATTTTGTTTTAATCTCAAGGCAACATTTAGATTTTAAACATAATTGACAAATAAGAGGGCAGGCGTGGGAGGGGGATTGGTCGCCCTCCAATCACTTTTGACTATTAAAAAGAGCATCAGCCCTTCCTATTTTCAATCGATTGAGCCCTTTTCGAAGTTCTTACGACAACTCCTTCGATACAATGAGCCCTGGTCTAAACAACAACAACAACATAAAAATAATGCATTATACCCACATTGATCTTTACAATAAAAATGTCAAGCCTTCCAATCACTTTCGACTATTAAAGAGGGCACTAGGCCTTTCGATTTCCAATCGAATGAACCCTTTTTGAGTTTTTACGACAACGCTTTCTATGAACACCTTATATGCCCCATGGGTATAAATTACAACCCTTACCCTAAGGGCTGTTAGGGTGGTTGTCATCCTCTAATTTCCAGAACTTTCAACTACGTTAAACAAAATGGCTATCGCAAAATTTTGATTGGATGGGTTTGGGAAATGGTGGGCATAAGAGGATCGTTAGTAACTCTCCAATCATTTTCAACTATTAAAAAATGTACTAGCCCTTTCAATTTCCAATGAAATGAGCCCTACGATAACGCTTTTGAAGTTTCTACGACAACGCTTGCAATGAAAACCTTATATTCCCCCAGGGAATAATTTACAGCCCTTGCCCTGAGGGTTGGAAGGGGGGGGTGTCATTCTCAAAGATATGATTTCTAGAAGTTTCTACTGCGTTGAAGAAAATATCTATCTGAAAATTTTTATTGGATGTGTTTGGGGGAATAGTGGGCGTGAGAGGGGGTTAGTTACCCTCTAATCACTTTCGACTTTTAAAAATGACGCTAGCCCTCTCAATTTCCAATTAAATAAGCCCCTTTTGAAGTTCTTACGACAACTCTATCCAAAAAAACCTTATGTCCCCAGGATATAACTTATACCCTTTGCCCTGGAGGCTCTGGGGGGCTTGTCATCCTTAAATACATAATTTTAAGAACTTTCAACTACGTTGAACAAAATGGATATCTCTAAACTTTGATTCAATGTTTTTGGGGAAATGGTGGGCGTGAGAGGGTGGTTAGTTACTCTCTAGGCACTTTCGACTATTAAAAAGGGCAATTTGAATTTCCAATAAAATGAGCCCTTTTTGAAATTTCTACAACTTTCTATATATACCTTATATGCCCCCAGGGCCTAACTTACAACCCTTGCACTGAGGACTCTGAGAGGGTTATCATCCTGAAAGACCTAATTTCCAGAACTTCCAACTACGTTGAACAAAATGGATATCTCAAAATTTTGATTGGATGTGTTTGGAGAAATGGTGGGCTTAAGAGGGCGTTAGTCACTCTCCAATCACTTTCAACTATTAAAAAAGCCACTAGCCCTTTCAATTTCTGACCAAATGAGCCCTTTTGAAGTTTAAACGACAACGCTTTCAATAAAAACCTTGTAAGCCCCTAGGGTAAAACTTAAAACCCTTGCCCTGAGGGCTGGGGGGGGGGGTTGTCATTCTCAAAGACATAATATCTAAAACTTTATACCACGTTGAAGAAAATAGCTATCTGAACATTTTGATTGGATGTGTTTGGGGGAATGGTGGGTGCGAGAGGGGGTTAGTCACTCTCCAATCACTTTCGACTATTAACAATGACACTAACCCTCTCAATTTCTAATTAAATAAACACCTTTTGAAGTTCCCACGACAACTCTATCCATAAAAACTTTATATATCCCCAGGACATAACTTACACCCTTTGCCCTGGAGGCTCTTGGGGCTTGTCATCCTTAAATACATAATTTCAAGAACTTTCAACTACGTTGAACAAAATGGATATCTCTAAAGTTTGATTGAATTTTTTTTGGGAAAATGGTGGGCGTGAGAGGGGGGTTAATTACTCTCTACTCACTTTCGACTATTAAAAAGGGCAATTTCAGTTTCCAATCAAATGAGACCTTTTTGAAATTTCTACAACAACATTCTATATAAACCTTATATGCCCCCAGGGCCTAACTTACAACCCTTGCACTGAAGGCTCTGAGGGGGCTATCATCCTAAAAGACCTAATTTCCAGAACTTCCAACGACGTTAAACAAAATGGATATCTCAAAATTTTGATTGGATGTGTTTGGGGAAATGGTAAGCGTAAGAGGGGCGTTAGTCACTCTCCAATCACTTTCAACTATTAAAAAAGGTACTATTCCTTTCAATTTCCAATCAAATGAGCCCTTTTGAAGTTTCTACGACAACACTTTCAATAAAAACCTTGTATCCCCTAGGGTATAACTTAAAACCCTTGTCCTGAGGGCTGGACGAGGGGTTTCCATTCTCAAAGATCTAATTTCCAGTGCTTTCTACTACGTTGAAGAAAATGGATATCTGAAAATTTTCATTAGATGTGTTTGGGGGAATGGTAGGCGTGGAAGGGGGGTTAGTTACCCTCTAATCACTTTCGACTATTAAACTGGCACTAGCCCTCTCAGCTTCCAATTGAATGAGCCCCTTTTGAAGTTTTTACGACAACTCTATCCATAAAAACCTTATATGCGCCCAGGGCATAAGTTACAACCTTTGCCCTTGGGGCTCTGGGGGGGGGGCTTGTAATCCTTAAATACACTTTTTCAAGAACTTTCAACTACGGTGAACAAAATGGATATCTCTAAACTTTCATTGAATGTTTTTGGGGAAATGGTGGGCGTGAGAGGGGAGTTAATTACTCTCCACTCACTTTCGACAATTAAAAAGGGCAATTTCAATTTCCAATCAAATGAGCCCTTTTTAAAATTTCTACAACAACTTTCTATATAAACCTTATATGCCCCCAGGACCTAACTTACAACCCTTGCACTGACGGCTCTGTGGGGGCAATCATTCTAAAAGACCTAATTTCCAGAACTTCCAACTACATTGAACAAAATGGAAATCTCAAAATTTCGATTGGATGTGTTTCGGGAAAAGGTTGGCGTGAGAGGGGGGCTAGTTGCCCTCCAATCACTTTCGACTTTTAAAAAGGGCACTAGCCCTTTGAATATCCAATTAAATGGTCCTTTGTGGAAGTTTCTACGACAACACTTTCTATAAAAACCTTACATGCCCTTATGGCATAACTTACAACCGTTGCCCTGACGGTTGTGGGGGAGTGTCCTCCTCAAAAACATAATTTCTATCTGATAATCAACTACACTGAAGAAAATGGCTATCTCGAAATTTTGATTGGATGTGTTTTGGGAAATGGTGGGAGTAGAAGGGGTGTTCGTTGCCTTCCAATCCCTTTCAACTATTAAAAAGGGCACAAGCCATTCCAATTTCCAATTGAATGAGTCCTTTTCGAACTCTCTAGGACAAATTCTTCGATACGAAGTGCCCTGGTCGAAAGAAAAAAATAACACATTGTGTTATTTCTTATATGCCCCCAGGTCATAACTTAAACCACTGCCCTGAGGGTTGTGGGGGAGTATCCTCCTCAAAAACATATTTTCTATCTGGTAATCAACTACACTGAACAAAATGGCTATCTAAAAATTTTGATTGGATGTGTTTGGGGAAATGATGGGCGTGGAAGGGGTGTTATGACTTACAATCACTTTCGACTATTAAAAAGGACACAAGCCACTCCAATTTCCAATCGGATGAGCCCTTTTCGAAGTTTCTACGGCGACTCCTTCGATAAGAAGTGCCCTGGTATGAAAACCAAAAAATAAATAATACATTGTGCCAACATCGTTCTTTACTTAGGCAGCGCGATTGCGCTGCCTATGATAAGAGCCCTTACCAATAAATTTAGAACAACTCTGGGTATTAATTTGAAACTTTCAGGGCTACTACTATTAATATTTCTGCTCTTACATTAATTTTTATTTTCCGGATCTAATTGAAAGGGGTATAAACATATAGTAAGCCAGATTATGGAGTCATATAAAAAAAAAAAAAAAAGATATAAAATTTAATTTTTTTCCTTGGAAAATCTATGTCAGTAAAAATTAAAAATTAAATTAATTAAAAAAACTTTTTTTCAGAAAATATATTTTTTCGAAGAGAAATAGAGCTCTGCTAAGGCAAAAATGATCAGAAACAAAGTCAAATAACCACCTAAGTGTAAAACTACTACAAATCATCATCAATAAATAAACAAAACTCAGTACGAACAGAAATAATAGTAAATAACCGATTCAAACTTAAAATGAGCACAAATTAATATGATTAGTAACCCCCACGCCTCCTCAAGACCAGAACGTAATTTGTTCTTTACTGAAAACAAAATATATTTAATATATTTAAAGTTTTTTACTTTGATAAAGAATAAAAATGATTAAAACCTTAAGCAATAACTAACAGTATGTTAAAGTGACAGTAAACGGTATTTTTTTTGTATGAATTAAAAAAAACTTTTCCACAAAGTAAGTTTTTCAAAGAAAAGTAAAGAACTCTATTAAACCGAAAACGAGAGTAGGAATGACCTAATGACTCCGAACCTACACCACTGCTGCCATCGACATTTTAGTCTAACGCTGACGGTACATAATTTATTCAAGGATTATCGATCCACGAAGGGGAGAGAATTTCTGAGAAATTGATTTGCATAATCGAGGGGAATGTATTGATTGACTCGAGGGGAATTTATCTGTTGTTTCAAAGAGAAATTATTGATCCTAACGAAAGGGGAATTGTCTCTGGGACAAAGATTGCACATGCGCAATGACGGGGGGAAGAGATGTATTGATCTAGGGCAAGAGGGGGGAAATGAATTTCCGAGAACTTGATTTACATAAATGAAGGGGAGAGGATTTCCAAGAAATTGATTGCGTAATCGACTAGGACAAGTGAATTTCCGAGAAATTGATTCACATAATCAGTGGGGAGAATGTATTGATCCGATAACGGGAAACAAGATCACGTGTCTCCTTCTAAGCCAATCAGAGGGCCAGAAATATTAGTGGGAGAGGATTGCAGAGAACATAAGGAAAGGATTTTTGCTATACTTTTTATTAGTCTGTGAATAGAATTCAAAGGAGCAAGAACAGTTTGACTTTACTCATTTGGATATATGTGTGCTGATGATGAATGGAATGTTTACCATATTAGAAGTTGATAGTGGAGTTGGTAGCAATAATAAAAGAGCACCAAACGTAGCTGGGGAAATCACGAGAGGATCACGGCTTTTTCTGGAATGGGATGAAGTATGTGCAAGATATGTGATATCTTTGAGCAAATTTAAAATGGAGGATCAATTATGTTTCGTTGCAAAAGTTGATATTGCGCATGTGAATAGACTTCAATGCGCTTTAAGTGCATTAATGAAACATATCGAAGACAATAAACTGTATCGCTAATTGTACATGTCCAGTATTATTGTTGTAATTATCCAATAAAATTGTTTCAAAATCGAAAATGTTCCCTTTCTTTTTGTTAGAATGTTAGGCTAACGAATTATGGTTAGTCTAGAGTCAGCAGTCAGAGTGAAAGGATTGAAAAATGAATGAATTTGAGAACGAGAGAATTAGATCGAATCTAGTGTTTATGGAAACACATTTGATTTTCTCGAGTCATCCCTTCAACGCAAGATATTCTCTCGGGAAACACTTGACAATATAATGAAAACTGATTCTCCCCCATTGGACTATTGTATGATGCTTTCTCGATGTGACTCAAATGCTTGTACTCAATTTATTGATATATTAATTGGAACAAAGCAGAATATTATCGTGGATATACTTTAGAAAACATTGCCATAAATTCAATGTAGATGGCTCCCCATTCGAAAGAGGTGACGTCACAGAGTTACTCCTCTCCCCTTACCTCCACCATAAATTTATCGAGCGAGGACGATCAGTTTCGTTTTAGCTGTGAGAGAGTTGACATCAGAAACCAAAAAATTTTCTATACATGTCCACTATGTATGTACACTCTTGGCAGTTGGACTCAATGTGAGAATTGTGCATTTATTGATGACTATAATGAAAAGTGTAAATTATGTAATCCTTGTAAATTACATAGAGGCTATGCAGTACAAATTAAAGGATGTAATTCATGTCTTGAAGAGATTTGTGGCTCTCACCCTAGAGGACATCTGTGCTCCAATTGTCACTATGACAAATGTGATCAGTGGGAGAATACTTAACCTGCTATGATTGGAAAGAATCCCAAACGTGATTTTAGTTTATTTCTACGAGATTGGTATCGTCGTGGATTAAAATTATTTTGGGAGGAAGAATCTGGTCTACGATTCAACTGTTGGGGTAATAAGACAATTTGGTTTCTATGTCATTGTTGTGACGACACTGCCTATTATGATTATAAACCTAGTGATTTTTATTTGTCAGTTACCGAATGTGATTCACCATTTGAAAACACTGTATGTGATATTGCTTCAAATAGACAGATTGAAACTCGTGAACTTCATAATATGAATGCAAATAGTATCATTGACTATACAAAGAGATATGACAAGACTGAAGTTACATTATACTGTAGAAAATGTGACCCTGACTTTGCAGTCAATCAAGATCAATATACAGTGAATACAAATGATTTACCGGCATTAGTTATTCACGACAGATACCTATACACCGAAGAAGAAGAAGAAATCTAAAGTGAAGAAATAAAGTGTTGTATATATATATACATTTTATTAATAAACAAATTCACAAACATTTTTTAAGCACTTTACTCTTAGGGCAGCGAAATTTAAATTATACAGGTCTGAGAGGATATTTTCCACAATAAAGACGTTCAGATGTGGATTGTCTACCTAAATGTTGAGAAACTGCGTGTAAGTATTGCCACGATATCGGAACACAAAATATAGTAGTGCATGAAAGCCACAGCTTTTAGTCGTAAGATACTGCACTCTCTTCTGATTTTGAATAATAGTTTTCCCACTGCTCTCAATATAGTTGCTGATGTGGGGTGTGTAGAATATAAAGGGTAGACCAAGAGGATCAAAAAATTCAATCGTCTTCATTGTTTGGAAGATTCACAGCCAATGACCCTTCAGCACAGTCGATGGACTGTTATTAACAATAATTAAGATATTGTTACCACTTTGAATTTTTCCAAGAAAGTCCGAGGGCAGACAATAGGATTTGTACTGGGACATGTAGGGATCCATATTATATACATTGATTATTTGACTGGTGCTCATGGTGCCAAGTCTAGTAGAACACTACCATCAGGAGTGATTTCCCAATAGGTTTCATATTGATTTAGTGAGATTAGTGCAATACTCTAAGCCAATGGGTCGGAAAATGTACACTCTAAACGCACACTCCCCGTACGTACTATACTCAAATCCTGCGTCCCAGAAAAATCCAATACAATGATACCATGTGTTTTAGCAAACATTTCTTCCGTTATACCATTTTCAAATAGTTGCGAATCATGATGTAGGGTTTGCATGGTCAACTCATAGAATGTTCTATAGGATTTACCAAAAGATAGATTGTAGAGTGGGATGCCGTTTACTTTGCAGACAAGAGATGAAAGTCCAAACAGTTCAAATTTATGTGGGCATCCTGTCTACGAACCTATAGCACTAGCGCTTTTAACAAATGCGAAAGCGAGTTTTGACGGAATTTCACCATTGATAAAGGATGAGTCGGTGAAGGTGCGTGACCCCATGGCAATATGACGTTGATTGGTGATTGTATGAGAAACAAGTAGTTTAATATTATTTCCACTGACTCTCAGTTTTTCCACTGCCAAAGCAACAGAACTCATAACCTATTGTTTGCGTACATGAAGTATTGCCAAGGTGAGGGAGAGAGTCACATCAGGATTGGCAGCAAGTTCTTTTCTCAATATGAAATTGGATGGTGCAAGCGTCAATTTTATATCCACTTTAACATTGGGTGGTAGCCATTGGGGTATATTAAATATTTCATGATAGATTTTTCCCCCTAGATGTAATTCACTAGTTGTAGCATTTTTAAGTGCATCTGTACTATAAGTATTAGTAATATATTCATATCCATTGGAGGTGCCTCTCAATTCCTTGTATGACTTGGGCGTCATCAGCATGAATTGCATATAGCTTGTATAATTTGAGAGATTGTTGCTTGTGATCACCAGCGTGCCATTGATGTAGACACTGATTTGACGAAATAAATTATGTAATATACAATTTTCCTAGGATATTCCATCGGCAAGAATTGGCAATGTATTATCGGATTTTTGGACTTTCATATGTAAATAGTCCATTCCATTGCCCTGTTGTCTTGGGCCAAGAGTATTAGCATAGCAGTCAATATCAGGAAAAATGACTACCGCGTTTCTATTATACAACTTGTTGTTGAATGATGGGCCGAAAATGACATGTGATCAAAGCCAACCCTTTCGATATTAGTAGATGGTCACCTAATTCAGTTCTTACTGTTAACTGACAGAGTTCCAAATACGGAGTGTTTACAGGAATATATTGGAGATGCTTTATATTGTAATGGTGAATGTGTTCTTGATTTGTTTTTTGTTCAAGAACACGTAGGAGGGGAATATTGGTATTGCCGACTCGAGACGTTTCCACAAATGATGCGTAGAGAAATATACAAGTGTCTGAGGCGAAACCAGGTCGATAATCAGCAAAAATAACATTATCTTAGTAGTTGGTTGGGGGCCTGACGTTTCACCAACTTGGGGTAGAGGGATGGATTCCAGCTAGTGAAATCCATCCGCGGGCTGATGTGTTCCCCATTTTCTAAATCTCTCAATAAATACCCGTTTATAACTTTTAAAAGCAGAGAATCTGTTTCCCCATAATAAACTTGAACCTCCCCCTCCCTTGGCCATTGCACCTTGCACACATTGTAAAAAAATGACAACATGAGCTTTTTGGAAATTTCAAGCACTGAACTAGCTCCTGCTATATTCTTGTTCACTACCACATTTCACTCTTTCCTGTGTAGAAAAACCATGCTCACCTCTATACTCGTGAACGTTGTAAAATTGGGCTTAGCAATAATTCGTCCACACTCTTGAGGGTCAGTCACGACGTCACAACAAGATCTGTTCCGTATGCTTTCACACATTTTGCCAAACGTTGAATTTAGAATGAGTTTGTACATTTCCTTCTCTACTTTAGTGTTTGCCCGAGAGCGTTTATCAACAAAAGTGTCTATAAACGTCTTTAAGTAAGATTTTTGACTGAATTGCTGGACCTTATGTATTTTGGTGATCTTGAAACCATTGTTCACCATCCAGTGCAAAAGCACATAATGAACAGCGATATTAACTTTAGGGTCTAGATCTGCAATCAGTTTCTGCTTATAAAGGGTCCAGTGCCCTCATATATCCTCAACACATTATCGAGTTTGTGGACACAACAAATTTCTAGTCACAAATTAATTCACGTAGTGGAAAACAAAATCTTTAACTAACTGATGTCGTGTTAATGGACCGCGACCGTCAAATTTCAAAGAGCCATTATTGTGGCTATTTGTTCTCGATGGTATTAATTTTGGGGAACTGACAAGGATTCTCAAGCCATTTATAGTTCCCACACGGCAAAGAGTATTGAGACATTGCCGAGGGGTACAATGAGTTCATGTCCAAGAACACTGCATTTGACTTTACACCGGTGTTGTTTTGTCCGCTTGGATCTGTTGTCAAAACGCGATCCCAATGAATAAAATACCCACCCCTCATTGATATTTATACAAAAATGTGTTTATCTACATAAGTTAATAATCCAATTTCCTCCCAACTAATTTTTAAAATCAATTCCATCACCAAATGTGGTGTGGAAAAATAATATCCTATATCTAGTCCAAACTCTGAATAGATTTGGTCTTGCAAACAATATCTAACAGAGTTAAAACGTCACTGGCCAAGTACAGTCTACAATAATCCCACCCATTTTTACAATTCCCCTTAGCCAACACCTTCTTGGCAAATTTATATTTCTCGGCAGTGCATTCACTGTTGGTGACTGAAACGTAGAAAGCTTTAATTAGGGGTAGTTTCTCCTCGCATAAGCGAGTAACAGGATAGTAATAGTCGTATGTATATACACCTTTACAGGTCAATAGGTCATACATCTCACTGTCTGGAAAGGAAAACTATCAAAATTGTCACTTTTCTGCACTTGAATCAATTGACTCAATGCCTTGGGAAAAAAACTAAAAGAATCTCAAAACCTGATTTTATTCCAGCACGTATGCCCATTATTTATTACCTGCCATTTCATCTCGAGAAGCACTAGCTTCTCTGCTGATTTGGGAATGATGTTAGAGGTAAATGAATTATTTACCCATGGACTATCTACTCCCCATCCCTCCCTAAGCATACGTGCCAGTGCCGGTAAAATAAATTTTAAATCATAATTTGAATTATGAATAAAAACTGGAATAAAAAAATTCTGGCTAACGTTTATGTTGCATGATTGATTTGCTACCCCTCTAAAATTACTACCCCCAGAGGATATTTTCTGCCACAAGTGATTGGGGTCTCTGACTTTCCCCTTCTCCCCTCTTCTCCCTCTAGTCCCTTTCCCCTTATCCCCCTCTTCAAGCTCCACTTTACAAACCCAACATATTTTTTGATTTTTAATCGCGAGACGATCCTCTGCAGAAAACACCATTGGTTAATATGTATTTTTCAAAAGAGAAATAGCGCCATTAGCGGTGCCAATTAACTTAGTCAGTGCCTTGACCATGCACTCTCCCTCATCCAACGTTTCGACATTTTCTAACAATTGTATAGTGTTAGAAGTTTCTCTGCGCGTGGCCGTAGGAGACTGGAATAGCTTGATGTTCTTTGATTCGATTTGGAAATCGAAGATCGTTCACTTCCACTAATTTCGCTTGACAATCTAAAGAGATTTTATTGCTCTGGAGGAGGGTGTTTTGAAAATTTTTAAAACTCAAAATAGCCCTATCCCCTGAAACCGTTTCCACTGACTGGTAGCCATGCCTTCTACAATGTTTCATATGATCCCGTAGTTTGAAATCACTACGAAATCGTGACAGGCATGTTGGACAGTAGAAACATACTCCCATTTTCTTACCCCCTCCCAGGACTCTACTGATGTCTGTATTTGGGTTGAAATGGCTAATTACATTTGTTTCACTAGGTGGTGTGTACAACAGCCATACCCAGTGTTTCACCAATTCAATAGACGGGCCTCTTACTGGGAACACCACCCCCTTCTTTTTAGAACAAACCCCAGCTTCAAATTCAGTTTCATGCTGAGCCAGAGCAACGCCAATATTTAAATGAGTATTGGGCCTTTCAAAAATATCAATAGACCTTAGCAATACTGGGTGTTTCCCCTCTAAACAAGTGAAATCTACAATGAGAAAATCGGACCCCTCCTTCCCATGCACAGCCAAATCGTCAAAATTCGTCTTTGTGGCGTCACATGCTAGAGGCTCGAATGCTGACATGAAGAAAGCGTACTTGAAACATTTTTGGCCTGTTTCAAAACAGATTCGCTGCACACCTTGACAACCTTCTAAATCGTGATTATATTTTAAACTATATCCCTCTCAGACGCCCCACCTGCCCCCCCTCTTAAAATACAATCTTTTTTAAATTTACAGATATTAACGCTTAAATTTTCAACATAAAGAACTACCGACCCACTACCATTTTCTTTATAACTCTCGAGATGTGTAATAATGTGGCCTATCCAATCTAAAAAAATACTCAAAATTCTCTAAATTGGGATAGACCACTCGCATCTCGGTGTGTACATAGTGATGATAAACCTCGCTTTTTCCCTCATTTAAATAAAAACACCTTTAGAACAATAGAAACCTTAATTGAATCCCTAACTCCTCCTCACAACTGAATCTGGTTTTCTAGCAGTGCACAAATTCTATCTACATATTCATGAACAATTTCTACAGGATCAAACACAAAATTACCACCCAAAAGCAAATTAAAAGGGTCTTCAAAATTTACAGTGTAGACAACTATTGTATTTAAAACTTTGTTTGAGAGTTGAAACTCAGGAAATGATGTAAATTGGATATTACCCTCCCCGTCCTCCTCCTCTTGTGTATTATCACCACCCTCCCCCACATAGTTCATAAATAGAATTGTTTGAAGACATTCCATCCTCCCCCTCATGTATATTATCACCACCCCCTCCCCCACATTGTTCAATAATAGAGCCATGGGAAGTCACTTCTGTTGTTTGTAGTGGAAGTATGTAATCAGTGGGGAAAGGGTTCCCAGTTAATTCATTGGTAAAATCCTCTAAAATTTGTAATGTGTTTGGACTCAAGTCTCCCTGCCCAACTGTGCTATTATCTACATTAAAAAAAAATGCTAAAAACTCATCAACATTATCTGGTATTTCCATGGTGTTGTCATACCATTCATTGATAGGCAATATTTCATTGATAAGCGATGCTTCATTGATAGGCGATGCTTCATTGCTGAACTCCAGAGACATATCTTCTTCTTCAATCAATGGTGAACACGGAACCAGAACAACCAGAAGAAAAATAGCTTATTTTCAAATTGTCTTAAATAATAATCCAAAAAATTGGATTATTATTTAAAAACGTGCTTAGCAATAGAATTTAGTTCCCTATTCTATATATATATATATTCTAAACTTTCCAACTTAATACAATCTAAAAGATGATTTAGAAAATTTGGATTTTGTTCAAACATCCCCTCAAAAAAAAATTCATATTAATGCTCTATATCTGCTTTGAAAAAAAAACGGGGTCTTTACTTGATAGCCTATCCCTTTCAGGCCATATGTAACTCTTTCCGATAGAAAATAGTTTTTACATAAAAGCAGTTTATAACGCAAAGATTTTGCTATGAGGAAATTATGATCAGAATATAGTACCTTTTTTGGCTTCACTATGAGAATTCAGCAGACTGAATGTATACAATAATTGACCTGATTTAAAAGGGGGAACAATTACTTTTAATATCTCTGACACGCTTTTACTGTGATGAAATGAAAGGCTTACTTCTATGTCCCTTATAACTATGATATTATAGTGAAAAATAGCAACAGTACGTTTCAAATGGCTAACAATATTATTATGAGGTTGAAAAGATGTCTACAGTAGGCAGAGAAAATAGGAAAGATTAGAAAAAAGTGGTTTCTTTGACAAGAAAAAAAAAACATTTTATTCAGATATCTCTGAAGGGAGGGAGCAGAGAAATTTAAAAAAAAGGGTGTAGGGGGGGATTATAGCGAAAATAACATTTTAATATCTCTGACACACTTTTACAGTGTTGAAAAATGGGTTTGTTTAGATATTTCTATAACCAGGTAAAAATACTTACATTTTTGTATTCCGGCTGCACTTGTGTGCCTGAAGGCCCTGGCATAGCATGCTGGAGGGCAACCTCCTGACCTTGTGTAGGTGGGGCAGCTCTTGAAGCCCCAGGCAACGCATGATGGAGGGCGGACGGGTCGGCGGCGTTACGTTCTTGCGCAGATTGGGCTGCGGCTTGTGCAGGCCGCGTCAGTCTTGAATAGCCGATATGGGGGTTGGATGGGCCAGTGTATTTGATAACTGATGGTTTTTAAGGAGTAGCAACATTAATCCTTGCCCTCTTTCTTGGAGGGGTCACGCATTCTTCATAATTTCCTTAAAAAGAAGAAAAAATTTAGTATTGAAAAATGATTCCCTTTTTTTACAGAAGAAAAATTAGTACCCCCCACCCCCTAACCATAATTTTGTCTAGAAAGCATTTATCGCAAAGAAGCCCCTCCCCCCATTTTAGGCATTGTAACCCTAAACCCCCCCCCCCCCCGCTATATAAACACTGAGTACTCAAATGAAAAATTACAATTGAATGAAACTGACACCCATCCCCTCTTTACAACCCCCCCCCCCCTCTTTTTACAGAAGAAAGCCTCTCTCCCTTTTCAGTAAAGCAAAAGTAAAATTTGCGATGAAGAAGCTATGATGTTAATTTGATCAAAAGTATCCTTTTTTTCGGTGAAACCTTTTGGCTAAGCCGCTAACGTAAGGATTTACAAGAGGGAAGTGCAATTGTTGGGTGCCAGCTAATTATCAGCTATTTAAAACTTTGCGAGAAATTTGTAAGTCAAATTAATAGCTAAGGAATTGACAGACAGTTGGCTGTTAAAAGGAGAGTTCAAAAACATAGTTATTTCTATTGTAAGAATTAAATTCATAAACAGAGGAGGGGGAGAGGGGAGGTTTACATGGGAAAACAGAATATATTTTACACTTTCTATTGAGTATAAACAACATATAGTGGAGTTTGTATTGTGTGGGGGGTTACTTGAATTTGAATATATTGTGGGGACTATGTAAAATGATTTTATTTGAAAATAAAGTATGAAAATTTAATAAACAGAACTCACATTATAAATCGCTGTAGCCAAAGCTTCAAGGTCGATAATATCCAATGTTTTATCCATTGTGTCATAGAACTTTCTGAATGTTTAATCACAACGCATGTCCGTTATATACGAAATCTCAAGGACGAATTGCGATGTAATGGGAACGCCTATGTAACCGACTCCCTGATTGGTTTAGAAGGAGATGTAACCGACTCCCTGATTGGCTTAGAAGGAGACACGTGATCCTGTTTTCCGTTATCCGATCAACACATTCTCCCCGACGATTATGTAAATCAATTTCTCGGAAATTCATTTCCCCCCTCTTGCCATAGATTAATACATCTCTTCCCCCGTCAATGCGCATGTAAAAACTTTGTCCCGGAGATCAATTCCCCTTTCGTTAGAATCAATAATTCCCCTTAGAAACAACAGATAAATTCCCCTCGAGTCGATCAATACATTCCCCTCGATTATACAAATCAATTTCTCAGAAATTCTCTCCCCTTCGTGGATCGATAATCCTTGAATAAATTATGACAGCAGTGGTGTGGGTTCGGAGTCATTACGTCATTCCTACTAAAGAGCAAAAATAAAATAAAATAATCTACCAAGCGTGAAACTACCACAAATCACCATTGATAAATAAATGAAACCCAAAACGAATAGAAATTACAATAAATAACCGATTCAAACTCAAAACGAGCAGAAATTAACAAAACTTGTGCTCAAAACCCCTATGACTTCCCAAGGCCAGAAAACAATTTGCACTTTACTCACAAAATTTTAATGTTTTTACTTTTATAACTTCAATAAATCAAATAATATTAACCTTTTTATTACTAAATATCAGTATATGCATATTAAAATGACAATGCACATTCTTTTTTATTTTTTTTTTCAGTAATTAATTGCTCCACTATTCTAAGATAAAAGAGTCTTTTGGCCTAGAATATTATTTTAAGCTGAAGATGAGATGAGAAGGGCTCTAAACCCCTATTTCTTCCCAAGGCCAAAACATAATTTGAGTACACTGGGGGTTGTCATCCTCAAAGACTTAATTTCCAGAAGTTTCAACTACATTGAAACAAATGGCTATCTCAAAATTTTGATTGGATGTGTTTGGGGAAAAGGTGGATGTGAGAAGGAGGTTATTTGCCCTCCAATCACTTTTGACTATTAAAAAGGGCACTAGCCTTTTGAATTTCCAATCAAACGAGCCCTTTCTGAAGTTTCTACGACAAAGATTTTTATAAAAACCTTATTTACCCCCAGTTTATTACTTAAAACCCTTTCCCTGAGGTTTGTGGGGGAGTGAACTCCTGAAAATCCTAATTTTTAGTAGGGAAGGGGGTACCAGCACTGGACGAACACATGTGCTGCCATCTATAATTGTTCTAACGCCGACAGGTTATAATTTATTCAAGGATTATTGATCCACGAAGGGGGACAGATTTCTGAGAAATTGATTTACATAATCGAGGGGAAGTAGATTTCTGAGAAATTGATTTACATAATCGGTGGGGAATGTATTGATCGAGTCTAACGGAATTAGAAATGACATCACTTGTTTCCTAGGAATTATGCGGGACTCTAAAGAGATAGAAATTCCATTTTTAAATATGGCTTATTTGGTCTTTAGTGACAGAGATAAATTAATATTCTATTTTTAAATATGGCTTCTCCGATCTTTAGGTCAGAGTGATAAATGGATATTCTATCGAAACCAAAATAGTGTAGCTAGGAACATCTTAGAGATGAAGAGATTAACGCGGGAATTTTTTCCTGGGAATTTCAAATTTGACAGCGCAGGGATGCCAAAATAAAATGAACACGCAGAAATTACTTTTATGGGATTATTTGGGCGAAACCGTTTGAGATATTTTAGAAGATGATTTAGGTGAAACATTTGTAGCCATTTTAGAAGATGATTTGGGGTGAAACTCTGTGGTCGTTATAATAAACAAGTTCCATTTGAAAAGTTTTGCGAGGTCCCCTACCCAAACCCCAAAGGGCCCCTCGGGCCCCAAAGGGCCCCGTGAGGGACCCCTGGCCCCCAAAGGCTCCCGAGCCCCCAAAGACCCCCCCCCCCCTGGCCCCAAAGCCCCCGGGTCCCCACATTTTTTAATACTTTTTTGTATCAATTTGTTTGCATGTCTGGGTTGGTGTCTGCAAGTCCAAGTATTTGTCTTTGTTGTTTTGAATGTCTAAAGTGTCTGTCTTTCTCTGTTTGTGTGTCTGATTCTATTTGTTTACATGTCTGGGTTGATGTTTGCAAGTCCAAGAATTTGTCTTTCTTGGTTTGAATGTCTAAAGTGTCTGTCTTTTTCTGTTTGTGTGTCTGATTCTATTTATTTGCATGTCTGGGTTGGTGTTTGCAAGTCCAACTATTTTTCTTTGTTGGTTTTAATGTCTAAAGTATCTGTATTTCTCTGTT